>NC_079199.1:96854344-97055676 GCF_029499605.1 Hyla sarda
AAGAGCAGATACTGAGAAACTCTTTTATTTTATATAAAGTACAAAACATAAACCAAACATAACTTAACAATTATAATCAAATGAACATAAATAAACCTAAAACATAACAAATCATAATATCACAAACACAAACAAAATCCCTTCTGGTCCAGGACAACACACACTACATACCTATATATACACACTACATACCTATATATACACACTACATACCTATATACACACTACATACCTATATACACACTACATACCTATATATACACACTACATACCTATAAACACACACACACACACACTACATACCTATATACACACTACATACCTATATATACACACATTACATACCTATATATACACACACACTACATACCTATATATATACACACTACATACCTATATATACACACACTACATACCTATATACACACACTACATACCTATATATACACTACATACCTATATACACACTACATACCTATATATACACACTACATACCTATATACACACTACATACCTATATATACACACACTACATACCTATATATACACACACTACATACCTATATACACACACTACATACCTATATATACACACACACTACATACCTATATATACACACACACTACATACCTATATATACACACTACATACCTATAAACACACACACACACACACACTACATACCTATATACACACTACATACCTATATATACACACACTACATACCTATATACACACACACACTACATACCTATATATACACACACACTACATACCTATATATACACACTACATACCTATATACACACACTACATACCTATATATACACTACATACCTATATACACACTACATACCTATATATATACACACACACTACATACCTATATATATACACACACACTACATACCTATATATATATACACACTACATACCTATATACACACTACATACCTATATACACACTACATACCTATATATACACACACACTACATACCTATATATACAGACACACTACATACCTATATATATATATACACACTACATACCTATATATACACACACTCTACATACCTATATATACACACACTACATACCTATATATACACACACACTACATACCTATATATACACACACTACATACCTATATATACACACACTACATACCTATATATACACACACACTACATACCTATATATACACACACTACATACCTATATATACACACACACACTACATACCTATATATACACACACTACATACCGTATTTATCGGGGTATACCACGCACCGGCCTATAACACGCACCCTCATTTTACCAAGGATATTTGGGTAAAAAAAGTTTTTTACCCAAATATCCATGGTAAAATGAGGGTGCGTGTGTGCGCGTGTATACCCCGATATACCCCCAGGAAAGGCAGGGGGAGAGAGGCCGTCGCTGCCCGCTTCTCTCCCCTGCCTTTCCTGGGGTCTAGAGCGCTGCTGTCGGCCCTTCTCACCCCCTGGCTATCGGCGCCGCTGCCCATTCTGTCCCCCTGACTATCGGTGCCGTCGCCGATAGCCAGGGGGAGAGAAGCGGCGCCGACAGCCAGGGGGAGAGAAGGGGCAGCGGCACCCATTGCCGGCGCCGCTGCCCCGTTGCCTCCCCCTATCCCCGGTGGCATAATTACCTGAGTCGGGTCCGCGCTGCTGCAGGCCTCCGGCGTGCGTCCCCTGCGTCGTTGCGGACCGGACTCAGGTAATTATGCCACCGGGGATGGGGGGAGGCAACGGGGCAGCGGCGCCGGCAATGGGTGCCGCTGCCCCTTCTCTCCCCCTGGCTGTCGGCGCCGCTTCTCTCCCCCTGGCTATCGGCGCCGGCACCGATAGTCAGGGGGACAGAACGGGCAGCGGCGCCGATAGCCAGGGGGTGAGAAGGGCCGACAGCAGCGCTCTAGACCCCAGGAAAGGCAGGGGGAGAGAAGCGGGCAGCGACGGCCTCTCTCCCCCTGCCTTTCCTGGGGGTGTATTGGGGTATAACACGCACACAGACTTTAGCCTAAAAAGTGCGTGTTATACGCCGATAAATACGGTACCTATATAAACTATATACACACTACATACCTATATATACACACACACTACATACCTATATACACATACTACATACCTATATACACACACTACATATCTATATACACACACTACATACCTATATACACACTCTACATACCTATATATACACACACACACTACATACCTATATATACACACACACTACATACCTATATATACACACACACTACATACCTACCTATATATATACACACACACTACATACCTATATATACACACACACTACATACCTATATACACACACACACACTACATACCTATATACACACACACTACATACCTATATACACACACACTACATACCTATATATACACACACTACATACCTATATACACACACTACATACCTATATACACACACACACTACATACCTATATACACACTACATACCTATATACACACACACTACATACCTATATACACACACTACATACCTATATACACACACTACATACCTATATACACACACTACATACCTATATACACACACACACTACATACCTATATATACACACACACTACATACCTATATATACATACACCACATTACTATATATACACACACTACATACCTATATATACATACACCACATTACTATATATACACACACTACATACCTATATATACATACACCACATTACTATATATACACACACTACATACCTATATATACACACACTACATACCTATACATACATACACCACATTACTATATATACACACACTACATACACACACACACTACACACCTATATACACACACACTACATACCTATATATACACACACACTACATACCTATATACACACACACTACATACCTATATACACACACACCACATTACTATATATACACACCAAATCCATATAACTATATATACACCACAAACCTATATAACAATATACACCACAACCTATATACGCATTTTCTTTCTCCTCCTCCTCTCCTCCTCATTCGGTACAGGGTCTTCTCCGAACGTGAACCGCTCCAACCTAACCGGAGACTCCATCTCTCTGATAACCGCCATCAGTCTCCCCCCGGAGTCACTGCTCTCCTCCTCCGAGCTCCTCCGGGGTCCTGGCGCTGAGGCTGGTGGTCCTTGTCCGGGGCAGATCCCGCTCTGAGACCCCTGCGATGTCTCCTGGGTGTTAATGGGGTCACCATCCTCCTCAGCCATGGGGTCCTTTAACCCCTTCATCTCCTCAAACCTCTCCTGATTAAGGAGCTTCTCCATGAAGGGGCAGCCGTTGCTTTAAATGTCCATATTTTTTTTCTTCACAATGTTAATCTTGGACTTGATCTTAGTAATGCCCTTATTAGCTTCCGTGCGCTTATTTCCGGTGGCGGTGTTTGCCCGCACTCGAGCGCATCTCAGCTCTGCCCGAAACCTGCTGAGCTCTTTGCCGTTAGTTTTAAATTCTTGCAGAAAATAAGCGATTCTGGAGGTAAAGTCACTCACAGGCTCCTGGGGTCTCCGCACCCCCCAATCCTTCACATCCATGTCTTCACAGGGAGGGGGGGCAGGAGAAACATTACTGCTTCCCCCACCAGATCTCCTTACCCCCTCCGAACAGGCCGGTCGCTGTGCGTCCTCCGTCCCCGCCGGCCTACTCCGGGAACAGGACAGGACAGGAGAAGTGGTACTGTGCATTGTATATATATACAGGATAAGAGGAAATACTGAGAATAACACCCAGTATACAGAACTAGAGAAGTGGTACTGTGCAGTGTCTGTATATACAGACTGTGTACATTTATGGGGTACAGTGATGCTCCCCTCATCATGATAACACTGATATCTCACTCCATGTAAGTGGAGTCCATAGTCACTTTCACCTTTACTACTCTAAGCAGATAAACAGAAACTCAGAACTGGTCGAACAAGTCTTGGAAATGTAAAGAATTTCAGGCCCTTACCACATTGTGCCACTCGACCTCGTCCCGGGCTCCTGCAGTTTCCATAATACTTCCTTTTTTTTGTCAGATTTTGTCTAATAAAAAAACATGTTCAGAATACAATGGTGCGGGATTTCTGGTAATCTGGCGGAAATAGTCTTAGAGCTGAACTGTTCAAGAGGTACTCCAGTACTTAAAGACTTATCCCCTATCTACATTATAGGGGATAAGTGTGTGATCACAGGGGTCCGACCACAGAAGGTTACATTGATGACGTTCCCTATAGAAAATTAATGAAGATTGAGCTTGATAACAGCAAAAGAACCCCTACTAGGGGCGGAGCTTAGTTATTTCATGGTATTGAATAGTAAAGTAGCAATCTTTGCAGATGATACTAAACTCTGTAAAGCGGTAAACACAATAGAGGACAGGGCACTGTTACAAATGGATCTGGATAGGTTGGAGGTTTGGGCTGGGAAGTGGCAGATGAGGTTCAACACTGATAAATGTAAGGAAATGCACATGGGGAGGAAAAATCCGGGTTGTGATTATGTATTAAAAAGAACGCTTAGGGGCAACCTAATAACTATGTATAAATATATCAGGGACCGTACAGAGATCTCTCCCATGATCTATTTATACCCAGGACTGTATCTATAACAAGGGGGCATCCTCTACGTCTAGAGGAAAGAAGGTTTCTACACCAGCACAGACGGTGGTTCTTTACTGTAAGAGCAGTGAGACTGTGGAACCAGAGGAGTTGGTAATGGTGAACTCTGTAAAAGAATTTAAAGGGGGTCTGGATGCATTTTTGGAGAATAACAACATTACAGGTTATGGATTCTTGATATATCAACTCAGTAGGGACTCATTACGGTTATAGGTTGAACTTGATGGACTCTGGTCTTTTTTTGACCTTATGAACTATGTTACTATATATTATAGGGCGGCCAAATGCAACCTGTATAGGAAAAGGAAATGGCATGGAGAGGTGGAGTATGACATATATATATATTAAGTGTTACTGTTGTTAGAAACAACTTTTTTCCATTTAATACTTCCTTAAAAACTAAGCATTTTCCTAATATACTTCATAAAAAAATTTGATTGCTAAACATGTGAAAAACAGGTTAAAAAATGCCCACTAGGGGTCTCTGTCTTTTTAATTATGCAAAAAAAAACAGGGGCGGGGGGAGGGGTGTGGTTATCTCCCTGCTGTTCCTCAGAGCACAGACAAGATCCAGACAGCCTGCAGTCTTTAAGAAGAGAAGAATTCACATGCACAGTGACAAGCAATACAAGGTGCTAAACTATTGTTTATATATATATATATATATATATATATATATATATATATAAACATGCACTTTGATTATAAAGCTGTTAAAATGTAAAAATCTTAAGTTTTGCAGCACAAAATGTAGGTTTTTCTTCTGTCCTTGTACAATATAGTTTCACATGGCTGCATTAGAGTTACATAGAGCATGCATGGCTGCATTAGAGTTATATAGAGCATGCATTCAACCAATATGCTTTGCAAATATAAAAATGTTTGTGCAGACCTCATTCGAGGGGAGGAGAGGAGCACATCATACTACAAGGGAAACACACCGAGTCTCTGAGAGGTATTCAGAAGACTGATCACAGATATACATAGATGAAAAGGTATTTTACATATTAACGCATGCATATTATTATGTATACAGGTTGTTACGCCGAGCGCTCCGGGTTCCCGCTCCTCCCCGGAGCGCTCGCTTCACCTCCTCCGCTGCAGCGCCCCGGTCACGTCCTCTGACCCGGGGCGCTGCGATCCTGCTGCTAGCCGGGATGCGATTCGCGATGCGGGTAGCGCCCGCTCGCGATGCGCACCCCGGCCCTCCTACCTGACTCGCTCCCCGTCTGTTCTGTCCCGGCGCGCGCGGCCCCGCTCCCTAGGGCGCGCGCGCGCCGGGTCTCTGCGATTTAAAGGGCCACTGCGCCGCTGATTGGCGCAGTGGTTCCAATTAGAGTTATCACCTGTGCACTCCCTATATTACCTCACTTCCCTTGCACTCCCTTGCCGGATCTTGTTGCCTTAGTGCCAGTGAAAGCGTTCCCTGTGTGTCCCTTGCCAGTGTTTCCAGACCTTCTGCCGTTGCCCCTGACTACGATCCTTGCTGCCTGCCCCGACCTTCTGCTACGTCCGACCTTGCTTCTGCCTACTCCCTTGTACCGCGCCTATCTTCAGCAGCCAGAGAGGTGAGCCGTTGCTAGTGGATACGACCTGGTCACTACCGCCGCAGCAAGACCATCCCGCTTTGCGGCGGGCTCTGGTGAAAACCAGTAGTGGCTTAGAACCGGTCCACTAGCACGGTCCACGCCAATCCCTCTCTGGCACAGAGGGTCCACTACCTGCCAGCCGGCATCGTGACAGTAGATCCGGCCATGGATCCCGCTGAAGTTCCTCTGCCAGTTGTCGCTGACCTCACCACGGTGGTCGCCCAGCAGTCACAACAGATTGCGCAACAAGGCCAACAGCTGTCTCAACTGACCGTTATGCTACAACAGTTGCTACCACAGCTTCAGCAGTCATCTCCTCCGCCAGCTCCTGCACCTCCTCCGCAGCGAGTGGCCGCTCCTGGGATACGCTTATCCTTGCCGGATAAGTTTGATGGGGACTCTAAGTTTTGCCGTGGCTTCCTTTCCCAATGTTCCCTGCATCTGGAGATGATGTCGGACCTGTTTCCCACTGAAAGGTCTAAGGTGGCTTTCGTAGTCAGTCTTCTGTCCGGAAAAGCCCTGTCATGGGCCACACCGCTCTGGGACCGCAATGACCCCGTCACTGCCTCAGTACACTCCTTCTTCTCGGAAATCCGAAGTGTCTTTGAGGAACCTGCCCGAGCCTCTTCTGCTGAGACTGCCCTGTTGAACCTGGTCCAGGGTAATTCTTCCGTTGGCGAGTATGCCGTACAATTCCGTACACTTGCTTCAGAATTGTCCTGGAATAATGAGGCCCTCTGCGCGACCTTCAAAAAAGGCCTATCCAGCAACATTAAAGATGTTCTGGCCGCACGAGAAATTCCTGCTAATCTACATGAACTTATTCACCTAGCCACTCGCATTGACATGCGTTTTTCTGAAAGGCGTCAGGAACTCCGCCAAGATATGGACTCTGTTCGCACGAGGCGTTTCGTCTCCTCGGCTCCTCTCTCCTCTGGTCCCCTGCAATCTGTTCCTGTGCCTCCCGCCGTGGAGGCTATGCAGGTCGACCGGTCTCGCCTGACACCTCAAGAGAGGACACGACGCCGTATGGAGAACCTCTGCCTGTACTGTGCTAGTACCGAACACTTCCTGAGGGATTGTCCTATCCGTCCTCCCCGCCTGGAAAGACGTACGCTGACTCCGCACAAAGGTGAGACAGTCCTTGATGTCTACTCTGCTTCTCCACGTCTTACTGTGCCTGTGCGGATGTCTGCTTCTGCCTTCTCCTTCTCTACAGTGGCCTTCTTGGACTCTGGTTCTGCAGGAAATTTTATTTTGGCCTCTCTCGTCAACAAGTTCAACATCCCAGTGACCAGTCTCGCCAGACCCCTCTACATCAATTGTGTAAATAATGAAAGATTGGACTGTACCATACGTTTCCGCACGGAGCCCCTTCTTATGAGCATCGGATCTCATCATGAGAGGATTGAACTTTTGGTCCTCCCCAATTGCACCTCGGAGATTCTCCTTGGACTTCCCTGGCTTCAACTTCATTCCCCAACCCTGGATTGGTCCACTGGGGAGATCAAGAGTTGGGGGTCCTCTTGTTCCAAGAACTGTCTAAAACCGCTTCCCAGTAACCCTTGCCGTAACTCTGTGGTTCCTCCAGTAACCGGTCTCCCCAAGGCCTATATGGACTTCGCGGATGTTTTCTGCAAAAAACAAGCTGAGACTCTACCTCCTCACAGGCCTTATGATTGCCCTATCGACCTCCTCCCGGGTACTACTCCACCCCGGGGCAGAATTTATCCTCTCTCTGCCCCAGAGACTCTTGCCATGTCCGAATACGTCCAGGAGAATCTAAAAAGGGGCTTTATCCGTAAATCCTCCTCTCCTGCCGGAGCCGGATTTTTCTTTGTCTCCAAAAAAGATGGCTCCCTACGTCCTTGCATTGACTACCGCGGTCTTAATAAAATCACGGTTAAGAACCGCTACCCCTTACCCCTCATCTCTGAACTCTTTGATCGCCTCCAAGGTGCCCACATCTTCACTAAATTGGACTTAAGAGGCGCCTATAACCTCATCCGCATCAGAGAGGGGGACGAGTGGAAAACGGCATTTAACACCAGAGATGGACACTTTGAGTATCTGGTCATGCCCTTTGGACTGTGCAATGCCCCTGCCGTCTTCCAAGACTTTGTCAATGAAATTTTTCGTGATCTATTATACTCCTGTGTTGTGGTATATCTGGACGATATCCTAATTTTTTCTGCCAATCTAGAGGAACACCGCCGGCATGTCCGTATGGTTCTTCAGAGACTTCGTGACAACCAACTCTATGCCAAAATTGAGAAATGTCTGTTTGAATGCCAATCTCTTCCTTTTCTAGGATATTTGGTCTCTGGCCAGGGACTACAGATGGATCCAGACAAACTCTCTGCCGTCTTAAATTGGCCACGCCCCTCCGGACTCCGTGCTATCCAACGCTTTTTGGGGTTCGCCAATTATTACAGGCAATTTATTCCACATTTTTCTACCATTGTGGCTCCTATCGTGGCTTTAACCAAGAAAAATGCTGATCCCAAGTCCTGGCCTCCTCAAGCAGAAGACTCCTTTAAACAACTCAAGTCTGCCTTTTCTTCGGCTCCCGTGCTCTCCAGACCTGACCCTTCCAAACCCTTCCTATTGGAGGTTGATGCCTCCTCAGTAGGAGCTGGAGCTGTTCTTCTACAAAAAAATCCTTCCGGGCATGCTGTCACTTGTGGTTTTTTCTCTAGGACCTTCTCTCCAGCGGAGAGGAACTACTCCATCGGGGATCGAGAACTTCTAGCCATTAAATTAGCACTTGAGGAATGGAGGCATCTGCTGGAGGGATCAAGATTTCCTGTTATTATCTACACCGACCACAAGAACCTCTCCTACCTCCAGTCGGCCCAACGGCTGAATCCTCGCCAGGCCCGGTGGTCTCTGTTCTTTGCCCGATTTAATTTTGAGATTCACTTTCGTCCTGCCGATAAGAACATTAGAGCCGATGCTCTCTCTCGTTCCTCGGATGCCTCAGAAGTTGATCTCCCTCCGCAACACATCATTCCACCTGACTGCCTGATCTCCACTTCTCCTGCCTCCATCAGACAGACTCCTCCAGGAAAGACCTTTGTTTCTCCACGCCAACGCCTCGGAATCCTCAAATGGGGTCACTCCTCCCATCTCGCAGGTCATGCGGGCATCAAGAAATCTGTGCAACTCATCTCCCGCTTCTATTGGTGGCCAACTCTGGAGACGGATGTTGGGGACTTTGTGCGAGCCTGCACTATCTGTGCCCGGGATAAGACTCCTCGCCAGAAGCCCGCTGGTTTTCTTCATCCTCTGCCTGTCCCCGAACAGCCTTGGTCTCTGATTGGTATGGATTTTATTACTGATTTACCCCCTTCCCGTGGCAACACCGTTATTTGGGTGGTCGTTGATCGATTCTCCAAAATGGCACATTTCATTCCTCTTCCTGGTCTTCCTTCTGCGCCTCAGTTGGCTAAACAATTTTTTGTACACATTTTTCGTCTTCACGGGTTGCCTACGCAGATTGTCTCGGATAGAGGGGTCCAATTCGTGTCTAAATTCTGGAGAGCTCTCTGTAAACAACTCAAGATTAAATTAAATTTTTCCTCTGCATATCATCCCCAGTCCAATGGACAAGTAGAAAGAATTAACCAGATCCTGGGTGATTATTTGCGACATTTTGTTTCCTCCCGCCAGGATGACTGGGCAGATCTCCTTCCATGGGCCGAATTCTCGTATAACTTCAGGGTCTCTGAATCTTCCTCCAAATCCCCATTTTTCGTGGTGTACGGCCGTCACCCTCTTCCCCCCCTCCCTACCCCCTTGCCCTCTGGTCTGCCCGCTGTGGATGAAATTTCTCGTGACCTTTCCATTATATGGAGAGAGACCCAAAATTCTCTCTTACAGGCTTCTTCACGCATGAAGAGGTTCGCGGATAAGAAAAGAAGAGCTCCCCCCGTTTTTTCCCCTGGAGACAAGGTATGGCTCTCCGCTAAATATGTCCGCTTCCGTGTCCCTAGCTACAAGTTGGGACCACGCTATCTTGGTCCTTTCAAAATTCTGTGTCAAATTAATCCTGTCTCTTATAAACTTCTTCTTCCTCCTTCTCTTCGTATCCCTAATGCCTTTCACGTCTCTCTTCTCAAACCACTCATCCTCAACCGTTTTTCTCCCAAATCTGTTCCTCCCACTCCTGTTTCCGGCTCCTCGGACGTCTTCTCGGTCAAGGAGATTTTGGCTGCCAAAAAGGTCAGAGGAAAAAATTTTTTTTTAGTAGACTGGGAGGGTTGTGGTCCTGAAGAGAGATCCTGGGAACCTGAGGACAACATCCTTGACAAAAGTCTGCTCCTCAGGTTCTCAGGCTCCAAGAAGAGGGGGAGACCCAAGGGGGGGGGTACTGTTACGCCGAGCGCTCCGGGTTCCCGCTCCTCCCCGGAGCGCTCGCTTCACCTCCTCCGCTGCAGCGCCCCGGTCACGTCCTCTGACCCGGGGCGCTGCGATCCTGCTGCTAGCCGGGATGCGATTCGCGATGCGGGTAGCGCCCGCTCGCGATGCGCACCCCGGCCCTCCTACCTGACTCGCTCCCCGTCTGTTCTGTCCCGGCGCGCGCGGCCCCGCTCCCTAGGGCGCGCGCGCGCCGGGTCTCTGCGATTTAAAGGGCCACTGCGCCGCTGATTGGCGCAGTGGTTCCAATTAGAGTTATCACCTGTGCACTCCCTATATTACCTCACTTCCCTTGCACTCCCTTGCCGGATCTTGTTGCCTTAGTGCCAGTGAAAGCGTTCCCTGTGTGTCCCTTGCCAGTGTTTCCAGACCTTCTGCCGTTGCCCCTGACTACGATCCTTGCTGCCTGCCCCGACCTTCTGCTACGTCCGACCTTGCTTCTGCCTACTCCCTTGTACCGCGCCTATCTTCAGCAGCCAGAGAGGTGAGCCGTTGCTAGTGGATACGACCTGGTCACTACCGCCGCAGCAAGACCATCCCGCTTTGCGGCGGGCTCTGGTGAAAACCAGTAGTGGCTTAGAACCGGTCCACTAGCACGGTCCACGCCAATCCCTCTCTGGCACAGAGGGTCCACTACCTGCCAGCCGGCATCGTGACACAGGTCTTAGGGCACATTGCTATACTGATTGAAGCATTTTATTTTTTATTTTTTGCAAAATTAGGATTCTGGGTATGTATTCAGGTTGTCTTCTCTTCAGTCACTACTACAGGCTGGTTTCTACATAGTAGCTGTTACGCCGAGCGCTCCGGGTCCCCGCTCCTCCCCGGAGCGCTCGCTACACTCTCCTCACTGCAGCGCTCCGGTCAGATCCACTGACCCGGGGCGCTGCGATACCGCCTCCAGCCGGGATGCGATTTGCGATGCGGGTAGCGCCCGCTCGCGATGCGCACCCCGGCTCCCGTACCTGACTCGCTCTCCGTCGGTCCTGTCCCGGCGCGCGCGGCCCCGCTCCCTAGGGCGCGCGCGCGCCGGGTCTTTGCGATTTAAAGGGCCACTGCGCCGCTGATTGGCGCAGTGGTTCCAATTAGTCTGATCACCTGTGCACTTCCCTATATTACCTCACTTCCCCTGCACTTCCTTGCCGGATCTTGTTGCCATCGTGCCAGTGAAAGCGTTTCCTTGTGTGTTCCTAGCCTGTGTTCCAGACCTCCTGCCGTTGCCCCTGACTACGATCCTTGCTGCCTGCCCCGACCTTCTGCTACGTCCGACCTTGCTTCTGTCTACTCCCTTGTACCGCGCCTATCTTCAGCAGCCAGAGAGGTTGAGCCGTTGCTAGTGGATACGACCTGGTCACTACCGCCGCAGCAAGACCATCCCGCTTTGCGGCGGGCTCTGGTGAAAACCAGTAGTGACTTAGAACCGATCCACTAGCACGGTCCACGCCAATCCCTCTCTGGCACAGAGGATCCACTACCTGCCAGCCGGCATCGTGACAGTAGATCCGGCCATGGATCCCGCTGAAGTTCCTCTGCCAGTTGTCGCTGACCTCACCACGGTGGTCGCCCAGCAGTCACAACAGATAGCGCAACAAGGCCAACAGCTGTCTCAACTGACCGTTATGCTACAGCAGTTACTACCACAGCTTCAGCAATCATCTCCTCCGCCAGCTCCTGCACCTCCTCCGCAGCGAGTGGCCGCTTCTGGTCTACGCCTATCCTTGCCGGATAAATTTGATGGGGACTCTAAGTTTTGCCGTGGCTTTCTTTCCCAATGTTCCCTGCACTTGGAGATGATGTCGGACCAGTTTCCCACTGAAAGGTCTAAGGTGGCTTTCGTAGTCAGCCTTCTGTCTGGAAAAGCCCTGTCTTGGGCCACACCGCTCTGGGACCGCAATGACCCCGTCACTGCCTCTGTACACTCCTTCTTCTCGGAAATCCGAAGTGTCTTTGAGGAACCTGCCCGAGCCTCTTCTGCTGAGACTGCCCTGTTGAACCTGGTCCAGGGTAATTCTTCCGTTGGCGAGTATGCCGTACAATTCCGTACTCTTGCTTCAGAATTATCCTGGAATAATGAGGCCCTCTGCGTGACCTTTAAAAAAGGCCTATCCAGCAACATTAAAGATGTTCTGGCCGCACGAGAAATCCCTGCTAATCTACATGAACTCATTCACCTAGCCACTCGCATTGACATGCGTTTTTCCGAAAGGCGTCAGGAGCTCCGCCAGGATATGGACTCTGTTCGCACGAGGCGTTTCTTCTCCCCGGCTCCTCTCTCCTCTGGTCCCCTGCAATCTGTTCCTGTGCCTCCCGCCATGGAGGCTATGCAGGTCGACCGGTCTCGCCTGACACCTCAAGAGAGGACACGACGCCGCATGGAGAATCTCTGCCTGTACTGTGCTAGTACCGAACACTTCCTGAAGGATTGTCCTATCCGTCCTCCCCGCCTGGAAAGACGTACGCTGACTCCGCACAAAGGTGAGACAGTCCTTGATGTCTACTCTGCTTCTCCACGTCTTACTGTGCCTGTGCGGATATCTGCCTCTGCCTTCTCCTTCTCTACTATGGCCTTCTTGGACTCCGGATCTGCAGGAAATTTTATTTTGGCCTCTCTCGTCAACAGGTTCAACATCCCAGTGACCAGTCTCGCCAGACCCCTCTACATCAATTGTGTAAACAATGAAAGATTGGACTGTACCATACGTTTCCGCACGGAGCCCCTTCTAATGTGCATCGGATCTCATCACGAGAGGATTGAACTTTTGGTCCTCCCCAATTGCACTTCTGAAATTCTCCTTGGTCTTCCCTGGCTTCAACTTCATTCCCCAACCCTGGATTGGTCCACTGGGGAGATCAAGAGTTGGGGGCCCTCTTGTTCCAAGGACTGCCTAAAACCGGTTCCCAGTAACCCTTGCCGTGACTCTGTGGTTCCTCCTGTAACCGGCCTCCCTAAGGCCTATATGGACTTTGCGGATGTTTTTTGCAAAAAACAAGCTGAGACTCTACCTCCTCACAGGCCTTATGATTGTCCTATCGACCTCCTCCCGGGCACTACTCCACCCCGGGGCAGAATTTATCCTCTGTCCGCCCCAGAGACTCTTGCCATGTCTGAATACGTCCAGGAAAATTTAAAAAAGGGCTTTATCCGTAAATCCTCCTCTCCTGCCGGAGCCGGATTTTTCTTTGTGTCCAAAAAAGATGGCTCCCTACATCCTTGCATTGACTACCGCGGTCTTAATAAAATCACGGTTAAGAACCGCTACCCCCTACCCCTCATCTCTGAACTCTTTGATCGCCTCCAAGGTGCCCACATCTTTACCAAACTGGACTTAAGAGGTGCTTATAATCTCATCCGCATCAGAGAGGGGGATGAATGGAAAACGGCATTTAACACCAGAGATGGACACTTTGAGTATCTGGTCATGCCCTTTGGCCTGTGCAACGCCCCTGCCGTCTTCCAAGACTTTGTTAATGAAATTTTTCGTGATCTCTTATACTCCTGTGTTGTTGTATATCTGGACGATATCCTGATTTTTTCTGCCAATCTAGAAGAACACCGCCAGCATGTCCGTATGGTTCTTCAGAGACTTCGTGACAATCAACTCTATGCCAAAATAGAGAAATGTCTGTTTGAATGCCAATCTCTTCCTTTCCTAGGATACTTGGTCTCTGGCCAGGGACTACAAATGGATCCAGACAAACTCTCTGCCGTCTTAGATTGGCCACGCCCCTCCGGACTCCGTGCTATCCAACGTTTTTTGGGGTTCGCCAATTATTACAGGCAATTTATTCCACATTTTTCTACCGTTGTGGCTCCTATCGTGGCTTTAACCAAAAAAAATGCCGATCCCAAGTCTTGGCCTCCTCAAGCGGAAGACGCCTTTAAACGGCTCAAGTCTGCCTTTTCTTCGGCTCCCGTGCTCTCCAGACCTGACCCATCCAAACCCTTCCTATTGGAGGTTGATGCCTCCTCAGTGGGAGCTGGAGCTGTCCTTCTACAAAAAAATTCTTCCGGGCATGCTGTTACTTGTGGTTTTTTTTCTAGGACCTTCTCTCCGGCGGAGAGGAACTACTCCATCGGGGATCGAGAGCTTCTAGCCATTAAATTAGCACTTGAGGAATGGAGGCATCTGCTGGAGGGATCAAGGTTTCCAGTTATTATTTACACCGATCACAAGAACCTCTCCTACCTCCAGTCTGCCCAACGGCTGAATCCTCGCCAGGCCAGGTGGTCTCTGTTCTTTGCCCGATTTAATTTTGAAATTCACTTTCGGCCTGCCGATAAGAACATTAGGGCCGATGCTCTCTCTCGTTCCTCGGATGCTTCTGAAATTGAACTCTCTCCGCAACACATCATTCCTCCTGACTGCCTGATCTCCACTTCTCCTGCCTCCATCAGGCAAACTCCTCCAGGAAAGACCTTTGTTTCTCCACGCCAACGCCTCGGAATCCTCAAATGGGGTCACTCCTCCCATCTCGCAGGTCATGCGGGCATCAAGAAATCTGTGCAACTCATCTCTCGCTTCTATTGGTGGCCGACTCTGGAGACGGATGTTGTGGACTTTGTGCGAGCCTGCACTATCTGTGCCCGGGATAAGACTCCTCGCCAGAAGCCCGCTGGTTTTCTTCATCCTCTGCCTGTCCCCGAACAGCCTTGGTCTCTGATTGGTATGGATTTTATTACTGACTTACCCCCTTCCCGTGGCAACACTGTTATTTGGGTGGTCGTTGATCGATTCTCCAAAATGGCACATTTCATCCCTCTTCCTGGTCTTCCTTCAGCGCCTCAGTTGGCTAAACAATTTTTTGTACACATTTTTCGTCTTCACGGGTTGCCTACGCAGATCGTCTCGGATAGAGGCGTCCAATTCGTGTCTAAATTCTGGAGGGCTCTCTGTAAACAACTCAAGATTAAATTAAATTTTTCTTCTGCATATCATCCTCAATCCAATGGACAAGTAGAAAGAATTAACCAGGTCTTGGGTGATTATTTACGACATTTTGTTTCCTCCCGCCAGGATGACTGGGCAGATCTTCTACCATGGGCCGAATTCTCGTATAACTTCAGAGTCTCTGAATCTTCCTCCAAATCCCCATTTTTCGTGGTGTACGGCCGTCACCCTCTTCCCCCCCTCCCTACCCCCTTGCCCTCTGGTCTGCCCGCTGTGGATGAAATTTCTCGTGACCTTTCCATCATATGGAGAGAGACCCAAAATTCTCTCTTACAGGCTTCATCACGCATGAAGAAGTTCGCGGATAAGAAAAGAAGAGCTCCTCCCATTTTTTCCCCTGGAGACAAGGTATGGCTCTCCGCTAAATATGTCCGCTTCCGTGTCCCTAGCTACAAGTTGGGACCACGCTATCTTGGTCCTTTCAAAATTTTGTGCCAGATTAATCCTGTCTCTTACAAACTTCTTCTTCCTCCTTCTCTTCGTATTCCTAATGCCTTTCACGTTTCTCTTCTTAAACCACTTATCATCAACCGTTTCTCTCCCAAATCTGTTCCTCCCACTCCTGTTTCCGGCTCCTCGGACATCTTCTCCGTCAAAGAGATTCTGGCATCCAAAAAGGTCAGAGGGAAAACCTTTTTTTTAGTGGATTGGGAGGGTTGTGGTCCAGAAGAGAGATCCTGGGAACCTGAGGACAATATCCTAGACAAAAGTCTGCTCCTCAGGTTCTCAGGCTCTAAGAAGAGGGGGAGACCCAAGGGGGGGGGTACTGTTACGCCGAGCGCTCCGGGTCCCCGCTCCTCCCCGGAGCGCTCGCTACACTCTCCTCACTGCAGCGCTCCGGTCAGATCCACTGACCCGGGGCGCTGCGATACCGCCTCCAGCCGGGATGCGATTCGCGATGCGGGTAGCGCCCGCTCGCGATGCGCACCCCGGCTCCCGTACCTGACTCGCTCTCCGTCGGTCCTGTCCCGGCGCGCGCGGCCCCGCTCCCTAGGGCGCGCGCGCGCCGGGTCTTTGCGATTTAAAGGGCCACTGCGCCGCTGATTGGCGCAGTGGTTCCAATTAGTCTGATCACCTGTGCACTTCCCTATATTACCTCACTTCCCCTGCACTTCCTTGCCGGATCTTGTTGCCATCGTGCCAGTGAAAGCGTTTCCTTGTGTGTTCCTAGCCTGTGTTCCAGACCTCCTGCCGTTGCCCCTGACTACGATCCTTGCTGCCTGCCCCGACCTTCTGCTACGTCCGACCTTGCTTCTGTCTACTCCCTTGTACCGCGCCTATCTTCAGCAGCCAGAGAGGTTGAGCCGTTGCTAGTGGATACGACCTGGTCACTACCGCCGCAGCAAGACCATCCCGCTTTGCGGCGGGCTCTGGTGAAAACCAGTAGTGACTTAGAACCGATCCACTAGCACGGTCCACGCCAATCCCTCTCTGGCACAGAGGATCCACTACCTGCCAGCCGGCATCGTGACAGTAGCAGCTTGTGGCTCTCTGACAGGCAGAGATCTCTGACTGACTCTTCTGATCCTCTCTAACAACTCATTTGTCACTAACTCCAAATGGAGTTGTATTGGAGGTGTCAGGCCCCTGGACCTCAGGCTTGGATGGGACAGGCAATAGACAGGTTGGAAAACTCCCACAAAATCCACCATTCTCCTCTAAAAACACCCATCAAACCAGACTGATCACATTCCCTTTACCCCAAACAAGCTATTCTGACACGACAAGGAAACATATACATACACATATATCTTTAAATTGTAGGACGGGGTGATGGAGGGTGCTTCTAATATTGAAACCACTTCTTATTGCCCCATTGCAGCTACAATAGATTGCAAATCATCTTAATTCAAAATCTCCTAAGATTTTGTATATACAGCCCCTATCCAGACCTATGTGTCTCCATGGTTACAGCCTGTAAGTGAACTCTATGTAGTCTGACCCTTACTTAGAAAGTTGTAGTAGAGGCAGATAAATAAGTAACATAGAGAATGACTGCAGGGTCAGGTTTTGTTTGAAGATTTTGTGGGGCATAAGAGCTGTATACACAAAACGGGAAGAAACTTTAAAAAAATGCATTCAATTGCATTTGCAGATTTTTTGCATTGGAGACCATCAATATTGATCATCAGATAGGCCATCATTTATGTATTTATTCATTTGTTTATTTATTTAGTCACTTATGTAGTTACTTATTTATGTATGTATTTATTTATTTGAAGATTAGATGACCACTTAAATAACATAAACCACATGCCAGACTGAGGTCCCTTCAGCTCTCTAAGAGCCACCCTCCATCTATGTAGAACATGTCCCCATCTACATCATAATCATGATAAGTGATGGGCTCCAAAGTCCTCTCCAAATGGAGTTGTCTTCTGCTGGACTATTTGGGGGCCATGTTAGAACCTGACGCCTGCACATGGTCCGATGCTACTCTTATGGGCTAAAATATAAATGCCCTTAAAAAGTACCTGTCGCCATATAAATTTTTCTAAACTAACTCAAGCTATGTTTCCTAAATACTCCTAACAACCCTCCAGCCCTTAAAAAAAAATTCAGAGCCTTAAAAGCTGTGTATCTTACCGGTTTTCTTGCTCACATAGTGAAATCTCCCAGCAGGAGAAAGTGAGCGTTTCCCAGCAGGCATGACATCACTGAAGCCTGCTGGGGACCACTTCCGCCTTCACATTGTTGCAATGCTGTGATGAATAGAAGACCTCAGGCTCTATGCATCTTTCAGTGAGGCTCTATACATGTTTCAGTAAGGCTCTATGCAGCTTTCAGTGAGGCTCTGTGCAGCTTCCAGTGAGGCTCTGTGCAGCTTTCAGTGAGGCTCCATGCAGCTTTCAGTGAGGCTCTGCGCAGCTGTCAATCAAGCTCACAGAGAAGCACTTCCTGAGTTTGGTCTCCTGCTAGGCCGGGAGGAGACCAAACTCACTGTATTAATTGCAGCAGGGAACAGAACAGAGCCACCTAGTGGCTGTTTTTTCTATTACATTTTATGTTGATAATTTTAAAAGCATAAAAGCAAGTAAATGGGAAAGTGTCTGCTAATTACACAACAAACACTATATTAAAAGTTTTATTTGGTGACAGATACTCTTTAAACAATATCAGTCATTTGTAAAAAAAAATTTCATCTGTCACCAAATAAAAATTTTGATCGGCGGAGGCCTGAGTGTTCAGACCTTGGCCAGTCTGGAGAACGAGCCGGTAGAAGTGAGCGTTGCCGCGTGCTTCTCACCCGGCTCTGTGTCACGTG
This sequence comes from Hyla sarda, assembly GCF_029499605.1. Classification (NCBI taxonomy): domain Eukaryota; kingdom Metazoa; phylum Chordata; class Amphibia; order Anura; family Hylidae; genus Hyla; species Hyla sarda. The sequence goes on from NC_079199.1 coordinate 96,873,254, forward strand.
ATCGATACACTCTCATAGACTTACATGGAGAGTTTATCTTGATCACGTGACACAGAGTCGGTAGAAAACGTGCTGAGCACGAGTTTCTCCTGGCTCGTTTTTCTGATCAGCAGAGGTCTGATCACTCACACCCCCCCCCCCCCCGCCGATTAAAATGTTTGACATCTCGTTAGGACATGTAAAAAAAAATAAATAACAGTGGCCATTTAATAAATAAATAAGCCCCACCCTCTCCTATGATATCACACATTTTAAAAAATGCCAAAAAAGTGACATAACAAGCACACAGCACAGTCTACCAACAAGAAGGAGTATTGCCAAGAAGGTATAGCACTGAGTTACCATTGACAACTTTCAATGTCAACTGATGTAAACAAGCATGGTGTAGGGAGAAAGAGCAACCTACACAGTGGTCCCACCCCAGAGAAGAGCTACTGATTGTGGAGGCTCCTGCCATTCGATAGGGGGCTGTTCACACAGGTTACCTGATTAAATGATATGAAGAATGTCCCTCTATAACATAATGGAGGAGATACTCTAGAATTCAAGCTGTTGTAGCCCCAGCCGGAGGCTGATATGATAGATTACAAAAAGGCTAAAGAACATGTTGGTATTCAGAGTATACAGAAAATAAATGTATATACTATGACAACATGCTCACTATGTAGCATGGTATATCACACTTACCTGGCATAAGTCCCAGAACAACCCACGAGGTCGCCCACAGTTCACCCATTATGGTCCTAGAGGGGTCGGATCCTCTGCAGTGTGTAATGGCAGTGAAGAGCAGTGTGTGTGCAGAGCGACCTGTGCACGGAGCACAAGCTGCAGAACCCGTAGGGCGAGTTCTGGGCGCAGATAGACACACCTGTATCAGTAGGGATGAGAAGCAAGTGTCCTCTGCCAGGTGACACCCAGGGAGGATGGCTCATGGCCCTGTCTACCATTGTTTTATTTGAAGTTACAAGACAACAAACTAGACAATTGCATAACCCTTAGAACACTGACCCCTCTTTGGCCTTTGGGACCTTTTTTTTTTAGCATTCCAGCCTTCTGAGAGTCATAACTTTTTAATATTATCATTGACATTGCCATTAAGATACTGTGAGACAATTAGAGGAACGGTCGTCATGGATAGTTATATATCCCTACGGTACCTGTCGTATATGGTCACCAAGTTCAGGAAGGATATCCAATCTAGGTAAAGCTTGAAGAGATATGGGGAATCCAGGAAATAGTTAAAATCCCTGGCAAGACTTAGCTTGCTTAGGAATTTGGTAAGTGCCGTTATCAGGCCCGGATTTTTATGGGATGAAAGGCAGGTTTGGTAGTGGGGCATTTCATCCACCAAGTTGCCCCAAAGTCAGCACAGGTTCTGAGGCAGATTTACATTGGGCTTACAAAAGGTCTAACCAAGGCTGTGAGGAACCTCTGATGAGTGCTGGAGTCCTGAGATGGACAGCCTCAAAATGGGGACATTTACCTTGTGTAAGTAATACATTTTTGGGGACTGTTTTGTTGAGTGGCTGGTAGTAAGCCACCTGTACAGTGAGGGAAGATTTTGTGCAGTTAGCACTGGACAAGTAGGATTTATTTTGTATTTGTTTTGTGCCTGAAGGCTGTATATTTTTGTGTTACTGAAAACTAAAGACAGGAAAAGCCCTAGTTGAATAATACTTTTGTGTCCCTGTCTCTGACTGCTATTTTGCTGATTTATGACTGGTTTCAACAGAGCTAATCTCCCACAATGCATAACTTTGAGCAGAATGAGGGTCTGTTTTTTGCAGGAAGGTCAAATAAATGAAAAACAGCACTTTTTGTATGTATTTATTATTATTATTGTCATTATTAATAATAATAATAATATTATTATAATACGACAGTAACCCCCCGACATGCGATGGCCCCGACATATGATCAAATCGACATACGATGGCCTCTCAGAGGCCATCGCATGTCGATGTCAGCATCGACATACGATGCTTTTATATGTCGGGGCCATCGCATTAACTGCTATCCGACAGCGCAAAATGCTTAAGCTGCTGTCGGATAGCAGTTTAAGCATCCCGGACAGGTTCACTTACCTATCCCCGCTGCTCCGGGTCCACTTCGCGATCCTCCGGCGTCTTCTGTATCTTCTCCGGTGTCCGGGTCTCGCTTTCCGGAGTCGTTATTACGTCGCAATTACGTAATAACGTCACCAGAAAGCGAGACCCGGACACCAGAGAACATACAGAAGACGCCGGAGGATCGCGAAGTGGACTCGAAGCAGCGGGACAGCATCGGGGACGCGGACGGCTACATACCTGCGGACCTCCAGATGTTGCAAAACTACAACTTCCAGCATGCCCGGACAGCCAACGGCTGTCCGGGCATGCTGGGTGTTGTAGTTTTGCAACATCTGGAGGTCCGCAGGTTGTAGACCACTGTCCTAAACCTTACATTGCACGGATGCCTCAACATACGATGGTTTCAACAAATGATGGTCCGTTTGGAACGGATTACCATCGTATGTTGAGGGACCACTGTACTTAATAATACTTTTCTGTCTCTGTATTAGTTTTATATTAAAGGCCATTACACATGTGCCATTATTGAGAAAACGTGTTATTGTAATGTTGTTCCTATAATATGACAATTTGTAAATTAATTGATAATTATTTATTTACTATACTTATTTATTTCTTTTATTTTAAACCTCCTTTAGGCTAAGTTCACACAGCCGATGTACTTTTGGTAAAGGCAGCTCCATCACCCGACAAAGTTCAATTCAAGTTAAAAGGATCTGTCAGAGGTGTCAGATGTCCTCCGACTTGTTTAGGGTATGTTCGCCGCCAAAAATAAAAAAAAGAGTAAACGTACCCTGAACGTGTCGGAGCACAACAGCCATGTGAACTTAGCCTCAAAGGGGTAATCACCTCAAGACATCTTGCCCCCTATCCAAAGGGGATAAGATGTTTTCTGACAGATTCATTTCATAACTGAGGTTGTTTGTAAATGGAATAACATGCTAATGCATGTTTTTAAAATGGAAGTCATTCGATTAGTGGTGTAACGTGGTACTACATGGGTCTGTTAATAGTTATAGGGTTTTCCGGCTTTATACATCTTATCCCCTATCCAAAGGATAGGTGACAAGATGTATGATCGCAGGGGTCACGTCACGTCCCTGTCTCGGAGGCAGTGCCCGGCACTGAATGCTGGGGGCTGCACCAAGATCGCAGGGGTCCCGCCGCTGGGATAGAGGATAAGATGTATTAAGCCGGAATACCCCTTTAAAGGAGTTATCCGACATTAGGTGATTTTAGTACATTCCTGGCAGGCAGTAATGGACATGCTAAGGAAGGATTCGTGCTTGTGTTGGGGCTAAATGGCTGTGTTGTGAATCCACCATAACTCTATGGCTATTTTCTTGTGAAATAACTATTTCCTGTTGGAGTTCCCTCCCTCCAACTACAAGTCACAGGATCCCTTGTTTGAGTAAGGTAACTTTCATCCCTTCCACCCATTGAAACACATCTGTGCTCCCTTCAATGCAATAAACCATTTTTTTTTAACTAGGTCGCCTCCAGCTGTTGCAAAAATACAATTCTTGCAGAATATAGCTCCCTCCCACCCAGCAGTCGTTCCACCCATTGAAGCAAGACAGGCTTCCTCTGAACACCTTTGGCTGTCCAGGCATGCTGGGAGTTGTAGTTTTGCAACAGCTGGAGGCATTCTGGTTGGGAAACATTGCTTTAAGGCAACATAGTCCTCCTAGCAGACTGTACAATGTCGGTCTGACAAGAGACGATTGTGGGTACAAATATTTAGGGCACTGTGCCTCCTTACGTAGGCATGTTTACAATGAATGCAGAACTGGCAGGTGTACTGTGTTTATACAGTGCTGAACAAAGACTCTCTCTAAACTGCTACACGATAGAATTGGTGCTGTGCAATAAAATGTAAATGATGCTTGCAGATGTCGGATCAGCGGCAGGAGGAGTTTGGGCCTCTGCCATCTCAGATTCATACTTTTTGGTTTTATATATCTATCTATATATATATTTAGTGTAGTTCATAACAAAGTGTCTGTACCGGTGTTTGATGGCTGCTCTCACAATTCTAGTGTGATCTCTGCCCCGATGTTAATTTTTAGCCACATACAAAATGAGTGTCATCGCAGCTTTTCACAGGTTAAAGCGCGGCCCCAGACATTATCTCACTAGTTAGGTGTGGAAAGGGAGCATGGCAGTGCTTCAATGGGTGGGGCGAACGCTGGGTGAGAGGGAGATCCTTTTCCACAGGGCTGCAGGTAATTGTAATTTCAAGCAAAGCACAGCAAAGAAGGGAGCTCAGCTGTGCTGCAATGGGTTGGGTGAATGATGGGACCTCACACTTACAAACAAGGGATCCTGGGACTTGTTTTTGGAGGGAGGGAGCTCCAACAGGAAGCAGCCATTTCACAATAAGAAAGCAGCAGCGTCAGGGCTCAAGTCCTGCAGGAACGTGTGGGAACTAAGTTCCTGCACTTTTTCCACAGCAGGAACGCCGTTTCCATTAGCAGGAGTCCTGCAGGACCAGCTCTTGAGTGGCAATCTTGGGTGAGTTCCCACACTTTTTTTTCCCTGGACTTGACCCCTGAGCAGCGTTATGGTGGTATGGATTCTTCCTTAGCATGTCCACTACTGTCTAGCAGTTAAGTACTAAAGTCACCTTATGCTGTATAACCCGTTTAATCATTCCATTATAAAGTGTTCCACTGCATTTTAATATACATTGTAGTTCAATTCCTCTTCAGTTTCACAACCTTTGTCAGTGAATAGGGACTTTCTTGTTTATATTCCAAGATAATACAATCTGTGGGGGAATTGCAGACCCCATTGCGGTCCCCTTTACTTCTGTAGCACATCAGGGAATATCTGTAATATTTGAAACCAACAACATCTAACGCACCCTTTAAAAAATCATGAAATTCATAGCGACACAACATATATATATATTTCAGGTAATAGGTGTGGCCACCCATGTCTTCAGACATGCACAGTTGCTTTCCAACTTGTTATACAACACAGTTTATGCTCAGGGCAAAAGTGTAAGAAACTGCTATTAGTAAATGTAAAAATAAACCTTACTCCACCCGAGTACTGTCAGCTTAGGATGATGTCAGGGATGGAGATACGGCTTATGTGAGATCTGCTCAATACTAATAAAATACTTTTTTATGGTTCAGTCCCACCTCCCTATGGATTATAGTAAGGGTGGAAGCCTGATGCCAAGGCTATGAGGGACAAGTGTTTTACACAAGAACTCAAGTTATTACAGTATTTATATACTTCTACAATAGTTATATTTTTATATACAGTATAAAGGAGGCAGTATTATAGTAGTGATATTCTTGTACATAGGAGCAGTATTATAGTAGTTATATTCTTGTATATAGCAGACAGTATTATAGTTGTTATATTCTTGTATATAGGAGCAGTATTATAGTAGTTATATTCTTGTACATAGGAGCAGTATTATAGTAGTTATATTCTTGTATGTAGCAGGCAGTATTATAGTAGTTATATTCTTGTATATACGAGCAGAATTATAGTAGTCATATTCTTGTACATAGGGGGCAGTATTATAGTAGTTATATTCTTGTATATAGGAGCAGTATTATAGTAGTTATATTCTTGTATATAGCAGGCAGTATTATAGTAGTTATCTTCTTTATAGGAGTAGTATTATAGTAGTTATATTCTTGTATATAGGAGCAGTATTATAGTTGTTATATTCTTGTATATAGGAGCAGTATTATAGTAGTTATATTCTTGTACATAGAAGGCAGTATTATAGTAGTGATATTCTTGTACATAGGAATTTAAAGATAATCCGTCACAGATGCAAAACTATAGCTATTGGCACGCTGCTCAGTATATAGTGCCAAAGGCTGTCCGGGCATGCTGGGAGTTGTAGTTTTGAAACAGCTGGAGGCACACTGGTTTGGGAAATACTGGCTTAGATACATATCACACAATAGACTTACATACTACGCATTTCTAACCACAAGTTCTCTGTGTCAATATAATTTTGCACTAACTCACACCTATATGTTTATGACCTCACCCTGAGTAATAGTTTAGCATTAGGAACCTCACGTGTAAGATGTACGAAATAAGGAAGAGGAAGTCTGCCGCAAAAACATCCATTAACTATGGAGTCTGGCCCAGAGGCAGGAAACCTCAGAGTGTCTTGTCTGGACAACTTAGACGTAAAAAAAAAAAAAAAAAAATAAACAGAAAGGAAAAACCTGAAATAAATGATAGATAATAAATGAAAGGGGTATTCCAGATTTTTTATTTTATTTAACTGTGCTACAGGGGCTGTAAAGTAGTGTAGTTTATAATATAGTGTCTGTTCCTGTGTTTGATGGTGGTCTCGCAATTTTTATGTGATCTTTTCCCTGATGTTCATTTTTAGCAGCATAAAAAATTTGTGTAATCTCAGCTTTACATCAGCGAGACATTACATCAATAATCAGGTGTTGAAAGGGAGCCTGTCTGTGCTTCAATGGGTGGGGCGACCGCTGGGTGGGAGGGAGATCATTCTCCACAGGGCTACAGGGAATTGTAGTTTCAACCACAGCACAGTATGGAAGGGAGCCTGGCTGCGCTGCAATGGGGGGGGGGACGGGACTGATGTGTGAGAGGGAGAAAAGTGACCTCACACTTTCAAACAAGGGGTCCTGGGACTTGTAGATGGAGGAAAGGGAACCCCAACAGGAAAAAGCCATTTTACATTTCACAATTAGAAAGCAGCAGCATTATGGTAATCTCACAACACAGCCATTTAGCTCCAAGACTAGCACAGATCCTTCCTAATCATGTCCACGCATGCATGGTGACTCGCACATTACAGAGTGTCTGCTCATAGTGGCAGATTGCCGCTATGAGCAGGCACAGATGGAGGCATGCTGAAGAACAAACGATGATCCGGCACCAGATTTAAGACTTGCAGCTTTATTTTCTCCGGAAACAGATGGAGGCATGCTGTAGGGTCCATCGTTGGGGAATCCGCAGCGTAAAATATGCTGCGGATACGTCCATGTAAACAAGCCCTTAGGGAAATTTTTCTAGGCATGTTCTGTGACCTGAGTAGAGGTCATCGTGCAGAAAGGAGGAAAAGGGGAGCTGCGGCCATCACCTACTGGGGAGAAAATAAATAAAACTGCACAATTTTGCAACTTTTAGGGGATTCCTTTACTACACAGTTAAAATGACAAGTTATCTTTTTTCTGTAGGTTCATACGATTACAACATTACCCAACTCCTATAGGTTGTGTTTAATAAGGAGATTTTTATGCTTACCATAAAATCTCTTTCTCTAAGGATCCATTGGGGGATACAGACCATGGGTATATGCTGCTGTCTCTAGGAGGCTTGACACTATGGCAACAAGAAAAGTCGACTCCTTCCAGCAGGGTATACCCGCCCACAGGCACCTGAGGTAATCAGTTTTAGTCCCAGAGCAATAGGAGAAGACCAACAGGTCAAGAGAAAAACCACAAACTGTCCGAGCAACCAGAAGAAAAGACAACTGAACACACCCATAACTGAAATAGGAACACCAGAAAAAGGGTGGGAGCTGTGTCTCCCAATGGATCCTTCGAGAAAGAGATTTTACGGTAAGCATAAAAATCTCCTTTTCTCTATCGGCTCCATTGGGGGACACAGACCATGGGACGTACCAAAGCCGTCCCTTGGGTGGGTAAGGAAATCAGTCAGGTGGACAGCTGGACCACCTCCGCCTGCAACGCCTTACAGCCCAGAGGAGCATCAGCTGATGCAAAGGTATGAATCTGGTAGGACCTTGTGAAAGTGTGCAAAGACGACCACGTGGATGCTTTACAGAACTGCGAGGCCGAAGCCACGTAGCGAAGTGCCCAGGATGCCCCGAAAAAAGGGAGGAATGAGCCAAAACCCTGAAGGGTGGGATCTTCCCCTTGTAGCGGTAAGCTTCCGAAATAGCAGACCGGATCCAGCAAAAAATGGTGGCCGTAGAAGCAGGTTGTCCTGTACGACGACCTTCTGGAAAAACAAAAAAGGGAGTCACACTATCGAAAGGAAAGAGTGACTGAGAGACAAATCCGAACAGTCATCACCACAACCAAGTGGTGGAGCAAACGCTCCCAGGTCCCCTTAGTCAGAAGAACTTACCTCATGAAGTCTTCCTATGAAGTTTTCAGCCAGCTTTTGTCACCTGCATCATGCTGGGCTGCCATGTACGAGCGAGGCGAGCAGGGAGGTAGGGGGACCCGGACCCATGAGGTACAACCCCAGGCGCTGACCGTTGGCGAGAGGGGGTTGACAGTACATCCACGATGCCTGTGCCCCCTCAATCGCAAATGGGGAAACAGTGAACACTATGTTCCTGAGTCCACACCTGAAAACAGGAAAGAAAAAGGAATAAAAAACTAACACTTCCCTAACCTAGAAAAATAAAAAATATGAGACCTGGTCTGGGGAGAACTCCAGACCAGTGTCTACCTCCTTAGACACTAAGCTAAAACTGATTCCCTCAGGTGCCTGTGGGCGGGTATACCCTGCTGAGAGGAGCCGACTTTTCTTGTTGCCATAGTGTCAAGCCTCCTAGAGACAGCAGCATATACCCATGGTCTGTGTCCCCCCAATGGAGCCAATAGAGAAATTACTACTTTTATAACTTTTTGTAAGAAAATTTGTATGCTTAATATTGCCCTCTTCTGACCCCTAAGACTTTTTTATTTCCCTTTACACGGTGATGTACAAGGGCTGATTTTGGGGCCGTTATCTGTAGTTTTTATCAGTACCATATTGTTTTGATGGGACTTTTTGATCGCTTTCAGTTATTTTTTTTATGATAAATATAGTGAACAAAAATCAGCAATTCTGACATTTGCGCGCGTGGCGATGCTGGGTATGAATCTTGCTCAGATTGTGAACACATTTGAATATGAAAACTAGATAAGCAGCTTTACCTCTTTGTCTCTTCAAACTATGGGTGGGAAATTATCTGCTGAAAGAGACCACTGCCATTATGGGATCCTGCTGCCATGAAGGGGGGGGAGGGGGGGCTCTGTTCAATGGTTAAGTAGGTGGTACATGTCATAGTAACATCCACATGATGCAAGCGCCAAAGGTTTCAATTAATTACTCCCGTGTGTCATTTCATTAACCCCTTGTGCCATTTCCTCCCTCCCCTGTGCCATATTATTACCCCCTTGTGCCTTTCCAGTACCCTTTTGTGCCAATGCATTACTCCCTTGTATCATTTTATCACCCCCTTTTGTGCCATTTTATTACCCCTTGTGCCACTTTAACACCCCTTTGTGCCATTTCCCCACTCCTTTGTGCCATTTCATTACACCCCCCGTGCCATTTAATTATTGCCTTGTGCCATTACATCACTCCCTTGTGCCATTTCACCACCGCCTTGTGCCATTACATCACTCCCTTGGGCCATTTCACCACCACCTTGTGCCATTTCACCACCCCCTTGTGCCATTTCACCACCCTCTGTGTCATTTCACCACCCTGTGTCATTTTGTTACCCCCTTGTGCCATTTCATTACCCCACTGTGCCATTTCATTACCCCACTGTGCCATTTCATTACCCTTGTGCTATTTCATCACCTGCTTGTGCCATTTCATAACCCCCCCCCTTGTGCCATTTTACCCCCTCCCAAGCCTTTTTATCATCCCAATGTGCCATTTCATCATGCTCTAGTGCCATTTCATCACCCCTTTGTGTAAATTCATCACCCCCCAGCCCCCCCCCCTTGCCATTTTAATACCCCCTAGTGCCATTTCAGAGGTTTGCAGGACTGTGCAGGATTTTGCGGGACCCGCTGTATGTTCTGTATATGCCCCCAACAACCCTTATTACTGACCGCAAGTTTTCTATTGGGTCCCACAGGATCCTAATCCCAATGCAGGGCTCTACTCCAGTGCCCATTGTAGGCATGTTCGGTGTTGGACAGGGGTCAACATGGGCACTATGATTAGTCTACACTGCTCCACACAAACCAGCTGTTGCAAAACTAAAGGCATGCTGGGAGTGGTAGTTTTGCAACAGCTTGAGGCACATTGGTTGGAATACACTTCAGTATGTGATTATATTTCCTTTCAGCGCCCTCTGCTGGTAAAATAAGACAAACCGCACCGACAAAAAACACATAATCAGATAAATGTGTGTATTGTTTGTCAAAAACAGACAAAAAGGGAAAGACTCTAATGACTATTGACACACTTCTGGCCAGTCTGGGGATCCGTGCTCCTTAGTGGACAGTGGTGAGAGGAGCGTCAGTTTTTCGGGCAACCATTGAGCAGTACTTGTCAGGGAGTCCAGCCATTCTGAAAGAGAATAATGAACAAGATGAATGGCCAGTGACTGAACTGTAAACCAGTCCTTAACTTGTGTCAAACTAGGAGCTATATCTGTGTCTGGGAAACTAGGGTGTCAAACATTACAGCGGATTACATGGGATTTTACTCAGCTTTCCTAGACTTTACATATGCAAGCTGGCCTAATTCTGCAAAGACAAATCATATTTGTCATATTTTCTATAGAAAAGCCTGGTCTCTGTGGGTTGTAATTGTCATAAAACCTTTCTAGAGCATCTGTCATATAGATTCACTACATACATTTGCCCCCATAGCCTAGTAGGAGTTGGTGTCCCCATGCCAAACATACCGTTTTATGCAATCTTGTGTCTTTATTCTTTAAAAAATAATATTTATTCTGTATCCATTGGGTCATAGAGGCATGGCCACGCTGCTTTGATTGACACATACAAGATGGCAGCCCTGTGTGTTTCGTCCGCACATGCTCTGTGAGCTTCAAAATCCCTAGAGGCCGTCATCAGAAGAGCTCTCCTGTCGACGGCCTCTGTGGATTGGGAAGCCTATTGCGCACGTACGGACAAAACACAAAGAGCTGCCATCATGGGTGTGTCAATCAAAGAGGTGTGACATAGTGGAGAGAAGCACTTTGGCGTGGGGGCACAGCAGACCCCTGGCCACGCCTCTCAGACCCAGTGGGACACAGAATAAACATATTTTTTTGGAGAATAAAGACACATGGGGACACTAACCCCTGCTAGGCCAAAGAGGAGGTGTATGTGGTGAATGCATATGACCAATGCTCTTTCTGCACAAGATGTTTACTGCATACTAACTCTCACAGTTGCAATACGGCATCTTGTCTCCCTCATACTCACCTCAGCTCCTCCAACTTCTTCTGTTTCAGTTCATCCAGGCGTGCCCTGCGTTGTCGGGCCTCCTCATCCAGCCTCTTCCCCTCCTCAAAGTGGGAGATACGATCTAGGACTTGCTTCTGCTCATTCTCCCGCACCTGACGCCTCAGTTCTCCTGCATGTTTCCCCACCTCATGAACCTTTTGCTCCTGCTCTTTGCGGTCTTTCTCCATCAGTTCTCGTTGGACTCTGGGATGAGTGGATCAGAGAAGATTATGAAGGAACTGCACCTAAACATCACTAACCTGTTACAGCTGAACTTATCATCTTCCATACCGTAAAACCCTTTCAAATTCTGCCCGATCCCTCTGGGCCTGCACGGCCAAGAAGTGCTCCTTCTGAGCCACCTGCTCCAGCCGAGTCTTCTTCAAAGTAGCGTTCATCTCTGTTTGCTTCAATGCTTCTTCCTTTTCTTTCTGACGCCAGGATCTCTCCATGGCTTCTTGGTTTCTCTTGGCCCGAAGAGCATCCTGCAATAGAAGATTTATTCGACAAAGGATGATATTGCTTCTTTTATCCTTTATAAGGACAAAACCATCAAAAGAGATTTTCTAAACTAGTCATGAAAATATTTCCAAAGATCACATAAGTGAAGTCCCAAATGGTGGACCTCCACTCTTCTTTAAAGGAGATGTCGATAAGCACAGAACACAAAGGTCCGAGTAAAAAATAAGGTGAAGTTTATTTCATCAACAGTGTTTGACAAGAAAATGTTTCAGCTGCACTAGTGAAGAAATAAACATCATCTTGGAGTTATTTAGTTTGGAGAAAAGACGTCTTAGGGGCGATCTGACCACAATGTACAAATATATGAATGGACAGTACAGAGATCTTTCTAGAGATCTTTTTGTACTTGGGCCGATAACCATGACAAGGGGATATCCTCTACATTTAGAGGGAAAAAGGTTTCACCATCATCACTGACAGAGATTCTTTACTGTAAGATCAGTGAGACTATGGAACTCTCTGCCAAATGATGTCGTGATGTCTGACCCAATAGAAAATTTAAAATATAATATTACAGGTTATGGAAACTAGATTTATGGGCGTAGAGCATTGATCCAGGGATTTATTCTGATGTCATATTAGAGTCGGGAAGGAATTTTTTTTCCTCTGTTATGGGGCAATTTGCCTTCCTCTGGATCACCACAGTAGGGTTTTAGGTTGAACTCAATGGAGTCAAGCACAAAAATCCTCATGAAACCACTTCAAAAATTTCCAGCTTTCGGGAGATTCAAATAAAGTACAGTACAGATAATGGAAATCTCCGAGCAGTGCCATAGGTGTTTTGGGAGCTGAACTTCAAAGTATCTATTCAGCTGTATTTTCATCAAACCCATAGAGATATCTAGACTATTGACAAAATATTCTAGCCAATAACACTTCCGCATCTAGCGGTCAGACCACATGCGATCTTGAGAACAGGGTCCTAAATTTCCCAGCAAAATAGAGCTATGTTTGCATGTTCGCAACTCCACTACATTCATTGTCTATTGGCGCTGCCACAGATATGTGAATACAGAGATAAGTTGCTACCAGAGGTAGTAATTCTCTTCCCATTAAAAACACCTGAATATCTGTATGGCTATGTTCACACAGTGCAATGTACGATTTCCGCGGCAGATGTTGCTGCTCTGGAATTTCCAACGTGCGAACAGAGCGGCAGAATCCCATTGAAATCAATGGGACTCACCTGCTGCAGAAACTCATGCGGAATTCGTCACGGACATTGTGCCGTGTGAACACAGACTATGTGGGATTGGGAGAAAAAGCTCTCGGCTGTACAAGCTATTGAAGGGGAAAGGACACCTGAAAGAACAGGTTTATGAAAACAAGAAAAGACACCACATGTTCATTGGTATATGTGACGTGCCGAATGCCACCACCCTCCAGCTTGGCATTTTGTCAAATAATTCAGCTGAAAATACTTATATTGTTTGGTGGATTATTAGCTTTGGAACCTTCTGCTAAGGTTTCTACCAAGGTTGCCAAGAGATGTAAATACCTGCTCTGCGCGGTGGTCCCTGGCTCTTTCCTGCAGCGCTCGGAGGCGGGCAACTTCCTTTTCTTTCTCCTTCTTAATTTTCTCCTGCTCCGCCTCATATTCTGCTTCTCGAGCCTGTGTGAATAAAAGAAGACACAATGATGATCCAATTTAGGTAGGAGAAACAGCAAAATGAGGCTATGTGCATATACGGATTTTTTGAAGCTTAAAAAAAAAAAAAAAAAAAAAAAATGGCTGTATTTTCCCACTGGATTCAATAGAATTGAATGGGGAAAGGGCTGTTTGTTCACACACATACACACACATATAAAAAAAAGTGTTATCGGGAATGGGAGACCCACATTGGCTTTGTTGTGTTTATTGGGGCTGAGTTGGATGTTATAAGGGGAGGGGGAGGGTGGGTGGGAGGGACTCGGGATGTCATAGCAAACATGTAATATCTGCTGTACTTTGTTAGCGGTGTTTTGGCTGATATGATGTATATGCTATTTACTACGGTACTTATATATCCTCTCTGGGAGCTTCCCGGAACCCTTGTTGTATTATGAAAACCAAATAAAATTTTATTTAAAAAAAAAAAAAAAAAAGTGTTATACAATTAGTGTGCCTGTTGCAAAACTACAACTCCCAGCATGCTCGGACAGCCTTTGGCTGTCCGGGCATGCTAGGAGTTGTAGTTTTGCAACATCTGGAGGTATCATGACTTGGGAAACACGGACACTGATTTTACCACCAGCCTTTGGCTGTCCAGGCATGCTGAGAGTTGTAGTTGTGCAACATTTGGAGGCACCCTGGTTAGGAAACACTAATATTGATTTTACAACCAAAAATATTACAGCCCTAAAATTAAGTGTCAGGCCTTTTCTTTTAGCCATTTATTGTTTAAATTTTTTTCTGTCATATATTTTGAGCCATTAACAGCCCAAAATATGGGCTAATTGCAAACAGATATTATTTGGGCTATAGCTTTAGGTACAACCTCAAAAAAATTTCTGGAAAAAAAAATGTCCCCAATGCAACAAATGGCTGAAAATACATCTGCAACTTCAGCCATTTTTTTTTTTTTTTAATGAAAAAAACATAAAAAATACAGGTTCACAGACAGTCAATGGGTTGTAGTTTTGCAACAGCTGAAGGTGCCCTGTTTAGGAATCACTGCCTTAATAGAAAAATATAGCTGATTTCTTTAATAAAAACTGCACCACTCCTGTCCTCAATTTGTTTGTGTTATTGCAGCTCAGTTTCATTGAAGTGAATGAACCTGAGTTGTAATACCACACACAACTTGAGGACAGGTGTGGCTCTGTTTTGGGAAGAAATTTGCTAAATTTTTCTATTCCTGGATAACGCCTGCATGGATTACTTACTCTTATTGAAAAGAAGTGCATAATGCCTTTAAATATAGCCTCATCATCTCCTCTTACCAGTTTCTGCTTGGTGTATTCCAGCACGCGTAGGTCTGCCAGCTGCTCCTGCTCCTTCCTCTCTCTTTTCTTCCTCTCATTCTCAGCGTTGATACGTTTGATCTCTGCCTGGATTTCTAGTTGTTCTTGTTTCTTCTTATCCATATCCTGGCAAAAAAAAAAAAAGTTATTTTTAAAACACATATTGATAGAGTGTTGTTTTCTCTACCACTTTCTGCCAAACATTTATGTCCTCGGGTTAGTCAGTACAAATAATATATTGTAGTTAAAGTGATTGTTCAGAGAAAAATATCTTATCCCCTATCCCCAGGATAGGGCATAAAAAGCTGATCGCGGGGGATCCAACCAATTGGACCCCTTGTGATCTCCGGTACGGCACCCCGACTCTGAGAAGTGGATGCGGTAGACGGCACGCCTTCCATTCATTTCTATGGGAGTGCTGGAAAGACCCAAGAACAGCACACCGGCATCTACGGCTCTCCCATAAAAAATGAATGGAGCATGTGCCATCTACCGCACGCGCTTCTCACTTGCCCTTCCGGAGATCATGGGGGGTCCCATCGGTTGGACCCCCGCAATCAGTTACTTATCTCCTATTCTGTGGATAAAAGGAGATTTTTTAACACTTACCGTAAAATCTCTTTCTCGAAGGATCCATTGGGGGACACAGACCTTGGGTGTATCTTGCTGTCTCTAGGAGGTATGACACTATGGTAACAAAAAAAGGCTCTGAGCTAGTCAGTTTAAGTTCCAGAGCAATAGGAGGAGACCAATAGGTCAAGGAAAAACAAAAAACTGTCCGAGAACCAGAAGAAAAAACATAACTGAATACACCCTCGGACGGAGAACCAAAGGAAAAACCCAAAAAGGGCGGGAGCTGTGTCCCCCAATGGATCCTTCAAGAAAGAGATTTTACGGTAAGTAAACAAAAATCTCCTTTTCTCTATCGGCTCCATTGGGGGATACAGACCGTGGGACGTACCAAAGCAGTCTCTTGGGTGGGCAGATAAGCAGTCAGGCAGATGGCCGATCCACTGCCGCCTGCAATACTTTACGCCCCAGACTAGCATCAGCCGATGCGAAAGTATGAACCCGGTAGAACCTCGAGAGAGTGTGCAAAGACGACCAGGTAGCCGCCTTGCAAATCTGCGAGGCCGAGGCTCTATTCTGGAGAGCCCGGGATGCCCCAACAGAACGTGTGGAATGAGCCACAACCCTGAAAGGAGGAATCTTCCCCTTACAGCGATAGGCTTCCGAAATGGCGGACCGAATCCACCTAGAAATGGTGGCCTAGGAAGCAGGTTGTCCCTTGCGACGACCTTCCATGAGGACGAAAAGGGAATCACACTGACGAAACGAAGAAGTCATGGAGAGATAAGACCGAGCAGCCCGAACTACGTCCAGATTGTGTAGTAAGCGCTCCTTAGGATGAGAAGGAGCCGGGCAATAGGACGGGAGGACAATGTCCTCATTGAGATGAAAGGCCGAGACCACCTTAGGTAAAAAGGAAGGGTCTGGCCGGAAAACGACCTTGTCCTGGTGGATCACCAGAAACGGAGAACGGCAGGAAAGACCTGCCAATTCAGACACCCTCCGGATGGAGGCGATAGCCACCAGAAACGCCACTTTCCAAGAAAAGAGGCGGAGAGACACCTCTCTAAGGGGCTCAAAGGGTGCACCCTGGAGGGCACTCAGAACTGAATTCAAGTCCCAAGGAGGAGAGGGTGACCGATAAGGAGGAAAAGTGTGCGCCACTCCTTGCAGGAAGGTCCGGACATGAGAATTAGAAGCCAGGGGCCGCTGGAAAGGAACAGTAAGGGCCGAAACCTGACCTTTAAGGGAACTGAGAGACAACCCCAGTTCCAACCCCAACTGCAAAAAGGAGAGAAGACGGGGAACAGAGAAGGTCACCGGGGAGAAGTCCTGAGCTTCACACCAACGAAAATAAGACCGCCAAGTATGGTGGTAAATTCTTGTGGAGGAGGGCTTACGAGCCTTGAGCATGGTGTGAATGACTTAGGAAGAGAACCCGCGGGCTCAACCGCCACGCCATCAAATGCAGCGACTGTAAATTGGGGTGGCAAAGAGGACCCTGAGAGAGTAGATCCGGGCGGAGCGGAAGGCGCAGAGGAGGGTCGTCCAGGAGCCTGACTACGTCGGCGTACCACGACCTTCGGGGCCAATCTGGAGCTACCAGAATGGCGGGGACGTCCTCTGCTTTGAGCTTCCTCAGCACCCTGGGAAGGAGGGGAAGAGGAGGAAACAGATAAGGTAGGGCGAACCCCGCCCAAGGAATCACTAGGGCGTCCACAGCCTGAGGGTCCTTGGGACTTGGACACAAACGGAAGGATTTTCTGATTGTGCCGGGACGCGAAGAGGTCCACGTCCGGAATGCCCCAGAGGTTGCAGAGCTGCGTGAAGACCTCCGGATGAAGAGACCACTCGCCGGTGTCGGATGAGGACCGACTGAGGAAGTCTGCTTCCCAGTTGAGCACTCCCGGAATGTGGATCGCCGAAATGGCCGGAACCTTGCTCTCCGCCCAAGAGAGAATTCTGGTTACCTCGGCCATGGCTGCCGAGCTGCGAGTGCCGCCCATTTATGTACGCCACGGCTGTGGCGTTGTCCGACTGAACGCGGACAGGACGGGACGGAAGACGGGGCTCCCAATGAAGAAGACAAAGAAGAATCGCCCGTAATTCCAATATGTTTATCTGAAGAAGGGTCTCCTGGGGAGACCAGAGTCCCTGGACCGTCCAATCCCTGAACACGCCGCCCCAGGCCGACAGGCTGGCAACCTGTGTAACAACCCGCCAGAGAAGGGGAAGAAAGGACCGCCCTTGGAGAAGAAGGGGGGAGCGGAGCCACCAGAGCAGAGACTGACGGACCCTGCGAGGGAGAACAATCTGACGATCAAGGGACAGAGGAAACCTGTTCCATCGAGAGAGAATCGCCATCTGAAGGGGGCAGTAATGAAACTGGGCAAAGGGTACAGCCTCCATAGTTGCCACCACCCGACCCAGGACATCCATACTGTGCAGATGGAGACTGACACCTGGGTCCAAAGGGGGCGGACCCCCGACCAGAGCGCCAGACGTTTGTCCGGCGGAAGACAAATGCGGGCAGAGGCCGTCGAATCGAAGTCCCATGAAGGTTAGAGACTGGGTAGGACAGAAGACTGACTTGTCCCAGTTGACCATCCACCCGAAGCGAGTCAGAGAGTGGAGAGTGACGTCCAGATTCTCCAGAGTCTGGGCGCTGGTCGGAGCCTTGATGAGAGGGTCGTCCAGATAGGATATCGCCGAGATTCCCCTCGACCAAACAGGCCCAACACTGGCGCAAGGATCTTTGTAAGGACCCGAGGAGCCGTGGCCAAACCAAAGGGGAGGGCCACGAATTGAAAATGCCCCTCCGGGACCGCAAGCAGAGGTACTGATGATGGCCCGGAAATATTGTCACGTGGAGGTAGGCATCCTTGATGTCCACCGATGAAGGTAACTCCCCTTGTTACAGGGACGCCACCACCGAACGGAGAGATTCCATTCATTAGGAAGTAGTGGATGAGAATGTGACGGTTGGATTGGTCGCACAGAACCGTCCATCCTGAGGACCACAAAAAAATCTGAATAGAACCCCGAACCTGGAGAGCCGCTCGAAATTGCATCGCCAGAGGGGGAGACCGGGGGGCCCGGGATCGCAAAACGCGATCCCTCGTAAGGAAGGCAAATTCGATCCAGTAACCGTCGGACACCACATCCCTGACCCCAGAGTCCTGAATGTGTGAAGTCCAGATGTCTCGGAAAACAAGAGACGACCTCCCACCCGAAAGAAAACACGGGTGGGGGCCTGACTTCAGCAGAAGTGGGCTTGCGGTTGCCCGATTTGGGTGCAAAATGGGCGGACCGGCTGGAGTCCGACTTGCACACACACACACACCTAGTAAAATAAAGTGCCCTGTTATATATGCCCCCTTAGGTGCCACTGCTCCCCCAATAAAAAGAATCAGCCCCTGTAAAATGGAGCCCCATAAAAGTGAAGGTGGGCCAAAAACAGGGGGTCTCCAGAGGTTGCGAGTCCATACCTGGAGAAAAAAGGGGGGAAAGTACTTACCTCAGTCAGAAGAACTTACCTAATGGAGTCTTCAGTGAAGTCTTCAGCCAGCTTATGGTCCCCGCATCACGCCTAGCTGCTATGCGCGAGCAAGGCGAGCAGAGACATAGGGGGACCCGGACCCATGAGGTACCACCCAGGCGCTGACCGTTGGCGAGGGGGGTTAACAGCGTATATACGCAATGTCTGTGCCCCCTCACTCGCAATGGGGAAACAGGGAACCGCAGTCCCTAAGTCCCCACCTGAAAACGGAAAAGAAAATGGAATAAAAAAACTAACACGTCCCTATACTAGGAAAATAAAAAAACAGAAGACCTGGTCTGGATAGCCCAAACCATGTCCACCTCCTCAGACACTAAGCTTAAACTGACTAGCTCAGAGCCTGAAGGCGGGTATAGCCTGCCTGGAGGAGCCGACTTTTTTTGTTACCATAGTGTCACACCTCCTAGAGACAGCAAGATACACCTACGGTCTGTGTCCCCCAATGGAGCAGATAGATAAAGGATAATTGAGAGATAACCTTGCTCATCTATAGCCCAGTGAGCCCTGGCATGTGTCCACATTTTAGTATGTGACTGGCTGGGTAGAGTGGCAGCTTTATGAGTCCTCCATGCAGCACTGTCCACATTAGCACAACTGTTCTTACTGATCACCTTGTAATCCTCCATCTGAAGCTCCTCTAGATACTGAAGCATCTGCTGAGCTTCTTGGTCTCTCTGTTCTTCTTCCAAAATCCTTGAATGCTCATTTTCCTCCATCTGTTTAATGATGTGGAGTTTACCTCTGGAGAGAAAAAGTCACTAATTTCACTGACGTATATATGGGTGCAAGATTTCCTAGAATATTTACATATCTCGTACTGATATCAAGTTCCATTATATATTATCATTATCTTATTACACATATTTAGGGGACCTGCGGGAGCAATTGTTCAATCGCTCCTACAGACCAGTGCAGTGCATTTGTGCTGCATTGATCCATCACATCTGTGCTTTGCTGATAGAACCTGCAACAGGCATGCTCTATCAATAGGAGATCCCTGGCAACCACGGAAACCAATGTAAGGCCTCGGGGTGCCGTGGCAACAGTTCAGCTCCCCACAGTCCTGTTGACCTGAACAACTGCACCACCAACACATGTTCTAACGTGCATTTAGATGACCCTGTGAACTTTAGGATTCTAAAGGGTTGATAGCAAGCTGTAAAAATTGCGAAAAATATCTGGTTATTAGTGTGGCCTCTGACCCTGCGGGGATCGAGTCAGGAGCCTGCTCCCTATGTCCTTAAAGGGGTACTCTGGCCCCTAGACATCTTATCCCCTATCCAAAGGATAGAGGACAAGATGTCTAGGGGCGGAGTACCCCTTTAAGCACCCATGGAATATATATATATATATATATATATATATATATATATTCACACACATCATGAGGAGTTACGGGGTTAATATTAATGATCTATAAGGTCTGTGAGGATCGTATCTCCAGTACCGATCATGGCTGTGTTCCCTGGCACAGCAAATAGTAACTGAACAACATGCACAGGATTGCATTTGAATCCAATTGAGTTAATTCTCCCAAAACTAATTTCGGCTCTATTTCCTACTTAATAAATTGATTTGCATCATATGTTGACACCTGTGACTTTTTATTTTACCTTGTACAGAGCTGTGTGAGGCCTCAATTATCTTAGTTCAGACATGTTCATCTGTGGCAATACCAAATATGTTTATTTTTATATAGTTTAGATTTTTTGTAATACAAGGGGAAAGTGGCTATTTAGAACTTTTATATTGTATTTTTAATACTTATAGTCCCTTTAAGGGTCTAATGAATTGCAGTATACTGTAATTTAACTGATCCCATAATACAAGTAATAGAAGTACTGTCATGGCAGGCCTGGAGGTTTTCACTAAGCCCACAGATGCCATGACAGCACAAAGACATCATGCGATCCTCATTGCGATCCTGTTGTTTGATGTTGGTCTCTGTAAAATTGCCTACATAGCATCTAGAGGGTTAGACATTTCCGGGTTATTTCTGATTTCGATTTTACTGCAGGTGGGTGCCAGCTGTAGTTACCAGCCGGCACTTTTCACAGCTGGACCCCCCTGGACCCAGCTCTTTACCTGCTCTGTATTTCCCCAGCGCACATTAAGAAGAGATAACCATTAATTAAGTCCTAGAATGTCCCTTTTTGTGTATTTTACACCATTAGAATTGTTGGGTAAAAGTAGAACATACAGTTCCCTCTTCTCATAAAAGTCAAGTATTACCAATACCTGATTTTTTCTATCTTCCGCTTCTCCTCAATCTCCTCCTGCATCTTGATGGCTTTTTGCCGTTCCACCTCCATCATCTGGTCTAGTCTCTCATCCTCTACTTCCAGCTCCTTAGAGATGAGATTTTTTTCTAGAATTTGGGCGTCACGGATGGCGTGGCACTTAGCATGTAAAATCATCTGTTGGAGGAAACAGTAGGTGACAAGAAATTATTTAACAGAAATGGTGAACAACATAGGTGTGCAGGGTATCAGATGGAGGTCCCAAAAAGCTCTCAATTCAGACGGGAGAGTGGGTATGATCAACCACCATGCACAACTCTTACTTTCCAGTTAAAAAAGAGCTAATATCTGAACCCACCTCATTCATTTTCTTTATTTCATCCTCCTGTTCCATGCGCATAGTGTTGGCCCTCTGAAGGAGGTATTGCGCCCTCTGCTGGGCCTCTTCCTCCAGGTCACTCAGCTTCTCGTTCTTCTGACGAAGCATCTCCTTCTGTTTCATGAAGTTCTTTCGTTCACTAGCTGCTTCCTGCAATTCAGTACAATGAATGACCCCCTTAGTGTGAAAGGTAACCCCCATGGCCCCATGCCCATACTCTTAGTAAGGGATCTGTCTTACAATGGCAGCCTCTTTTTCCTCTTTTAAAGTCTGCATAGCCTTCTCTCGTTCCTCCTTGGTCAGGACCCGTGCTTTTTCCTTGATGCGCCTAAAATCCTGGTAGGTCATGATTAAGGACAGGCCGGAGGGGTCCTCAGAGGGTACACTGCCAATAGCAACAGTATACAATGTCATGTATGGGACACAGATCCAGTGTGTAGCAACAAGTAAAGGAAACATTAAAGGGGTACTCCTTTTTTTTTTTTTTTTTTTTAAATCAACATGTGTCTGAAAGTTAAACAGATTTGTAAATTACTTCTATTGAAAAATCGTAATCCTTCCAGTACTTATTAGCTGCTGTATACTCCAGAGAAAGTTGTGCAGTTCTGGGTTCTGTAGTAGTGGGTACATTTTAGGTTTAAAGGGGTACTCTAGTGTTCCAGTACTTATCAGCTGCTGTATGCTCAACAGGAAGTTCATTTCTTTTTTTAATTTATTTTCTGTCTGACCACAGTGCTCTCTGCTGACACCTCTGTCCATGTCAGGAACTGTCTAGAGTACAAGCAAATCCCCATAGCAAACCTCTCCTGTTCTGGACAGAGGTGTCAGCAGAGAGCACTGTGGTCAGACAGAAAAGAAATTCAAAAAGAAATGAACTTCCTTTGAAGCATACAGCAGCTGATAAGTACTGAACACTAGAGTACACCTTTAAACCTAAAATGTACCCACTACTACATCATTCCCATTTGTTGTCACCTCTATGGTAAGGGCTGGGGTAAAAATAGAACATGACCAATAATCTCTCATGGCCCTATTGGTCTTCCTTTACTCTGTTAGATTGCAGGAAACCCTGTAGGTACGTTCAAATGTACATAATCCGCTGCAGATTTTGTTGCTACCTATGGACTTGAGTGGGTCTGCAGCACATCTGGTGCCGATTTTTGCAGCAGAAACTCTTCCACAGATTATGTACGTGTGAACGTACCCTAAAATAAATGTGCACAGGAAGCTATAACAAGTGAACCTGCACTTACATAAGGTCACGGATTAGGTCACTAGTGATGATCCGGATGGTCTCGGGCTTGTGACCCCGTGTTGGTGCTGATACAGCTTTACGACGTCCAGTTTCAGCCTTCTGCACAATCGGATCATCATTTCTTGGTTGTTGCTTTTTAGGGAAATAAATTAATTGTTAAAAAGGGTTTAATATCAATATAACAGAGACCCAGGGACTCAGTACCAAGCTTAGATGAACATCATCATGACCCGAAATCTTACAACAGATCCCTATTGCCTTCCAATTGATTTCTATATAAAACTCCCAAAAAATCAGTGCTCCTACACTGTCTAATACTGGGACCACTGTCATCAGAAAGAGATACAAATAACCCAACATAACCCTAATAATGTGGAAACAATGAACTCCATTACCGACCTTCACTCCAAACAGACTCTCATCGATCTCTGAGCTCAGGGCCTTGGTGCGGTACTTCCAGGCTTTCGAGCGGTGGGAGCCATTAGAGCCAGAGCTGACTGACCCCACAACACTTTCTGGCTGTAATAAGATTTCAGAGAATGTAATCCAGGAATAAGAGATCATAGCACAGGTTGTGGATGCGCGGCCATGTTATGTCTCTCTATTATTGAGTTTTTATAGTGTGTCCATGTGTCAGAAATGTGGGTTCCTGGCAGTTGGGTGGGATAGGGTGTTACCACATAAACTGCAAGGTTACATGTGATTGATCAGGAATTAGAGGATAGATAGATAAACAGATAGATGATAGATATAATATAGATAGATATGAGATAAACAGATATGAGATAGATAGATATGAGATAGATAGACAGGGCCACCATCAGGGGGGTACAACCCATACACCTCTATGGGGCCCGGAGCTTCAGGAGGCCCGGACGTCCCTGGACCTTTTTTTTTTTTTTAATGGCTTGTCACCCCCCTGGTGGCGGCCCTGCTTGTCAGTGAGTGACTGCGACTGTCACTCACTGACCGCTGGGTGCCCGCAAAGACTATGACCGGGCCTCATAGTCCTTGCGGGCCTGCACATGAATTTCTAGGGCGCGGGCCCCTTAAGAATCGGACAGGCCAAGGGCTGATTGGAGTAGAGAGGTCACGTGCCCCGCACAGGCACGCACGTCTACTCCAATCACCTGACCTGTCCCTGCGCGATCTCCTTCATCCTCCCCGTCCAGCACCAGGAGCAGCAGATGCCTCACATGGTTTCTCCGAACCAGGCAGGGTAAGTGAACTTGTGCGGGGGGTGGGATTGGGGGATTGGTGATATGGGAGTGATAAGAGGTGATGAGTGGTGCGGGGGTGGGGGGGGGGGGTTGGTGATGAGTGGTGCGGGGGGGGGTGATGAGTGGTGCGGGGGGGTGATGAGTGGTGGCGGGGGGGGGGTGATGAGTGGTGGCGGGGGGGGGGGTGATGAGTGGTGGCGGGGGGGGGGGATGAGTGGTGGCGGGGGGGGGGGGGGTGATGAGTGGTGGCGGGGGGGGGATGAGTGGTGGCGGGGGGGGGGGCGTGATGAGTGGTGGCGGGGGGGGGCGTGATGAGTGGTGGCGGGGGGGGCGTGATGAGTGGTGCGGGGGGGTGATGAGTGGTGCGGGGGGGTGATGAGTGGTGCAGAGGGGGGGGGGGGTGACATGAGTGGTGCCGGGGGGGGGGAATGAGTGGTGCAGGGGGGGGGCTTTATGGGGGTGGTGAGAGGTGCAGGGGGGTTATGGGGGTAATGAGAGGTGCAGGGGGAGTTATGGAAGTGATGAGTGGTGCAGGGGGGGGGGTGATGAGAGGTGAAGGGGGATAATGGGGGGTGATTAGAGGTGTAGGCGGGGTGATGAGAGGTGCGGGGGGGAGGTTATGGGGGTGATAAGAGGTGCAGGGGGGTTATGCGGGTGATAAGAGGTGTGGGGGGGGTTATGGTGGTGATAAGAGGTGCAGGGGTGTCATGGGGGTGATAAGAGGTGCAGGGGTGTTATGGGGGTGATAAGAGGTGCGGGGGTGTTATGGGGGTGATAAGAGGTGCGGGGGGGTTATGGGGGTGATAAGAGGTGCAGGGGGGTTATGGGTGGATGAGAGGTGCATGGGGGGGTTATGGGGGTGATAAGAGGTGCAGGGGGGGTTATGGGGGTGATAAGAGGTGCAGGGGTGTTATGGGGGTGATAAGAGTTGCAGGGGGGTTCTGGGGGGATGAGAGGTGAATGGGGGGGGGTGATTAGAGGTGCAGGGGGGGTTATGGGGGTGATAAGAGGTGCAGAGGGGGTTATGGGGGTGATGAGAGGTGCAGAGGGGGTTATGGGGGTGATGAGGAGAGGTTTGGCAGGGGGTTTATGGGGGTGATGAGGAGAGGTTTGGCGGGGGTTTTGGGGGTCATGAGGACACAGAGGATAAGAGGGGGTGTATATGTATATATGATGTGTATGCATGTGTGGCAGTATTATATTCAGGGTACAGTGTGTGGCAGTATTATATTCAGGGTACAGTGTGGGGCAGCATTATATTCAGGGTACAGTGTGTGGCAGTATTATATTTAGTGGGTACAGTGTATGGCAGCATTGTATTCAGGGGTACAGTGTGTGGCAGTATTATATTAAGGATACAGTGTGTGGCAGTATTAAATTCAGGGTACAGTGTATAGCAGGATTATATCCAGGTTACAGTGTGTGGCAGGATTATATTTAGTGGTTATAGTGTGTGGCAATATTATATTCAGGGTACAGTGTGTGGTAGTATTTTATTTAGGGTACAGTGAGGGGCAGTATTATACTCGGGGTACAGTGTGTGCCAGTATTATATTCAGGGTACAGATTGTGGTAGTATTTTATTTAGGGTACAGTGAGGGGCAGTATTATACTCAGGGTACAGTGTGTGCCAGTATTATATTCAGGGTACAGTGTGGGGCAGTATTATATTCAGGGTACAGTGTGGGGCAGTATTATATTCAGGGTACAGTGTGGGGCAGTATTATATTCAGGGTACAGTGTGTGGTAGTATTATATTCAGTGGCTACAGTGTGTGGCAGTATTACATTCAGGGTACAGTGTGTGGTAGTATTATATTCAGTGGCTACAGTGTGTGGCAGTATTATATTCAGGGTACAGTGTGGGGCCGTATTCTATTCAGGGTACAGTGTGGGGCAGTAATATATTTAGTGGGTACAGTGTATAGCAGTATTATATTCAGGGTACAGTGTGTGGCAGTATTGTATTTAGTGGGTACAGTGTGTGGCAGTATTATATTCAGGGTACAGTGTGGGGCAGTATTATATTTAGTGGGTACAGTGTATAGCAGTATTTTATTTAGGGTACAGTGTGTGGCAGTATTGTATTTAGTGGGTACAGTGTGGGGCAGTATTATATTCAGGGTACAGTGTATGGCAGTATTATATTTAGTGGGTACAGTGTATAGCAGTATTATACTCAGGGTACAGTGTGGGGCAGTATTTTATTTCGGGTACACTTTCTGGCAAGGTTATAATGATTACTGTCTTCATGCAGAGGATGAGGATCTGCTGACAGTGAGGAGCCAATGATGTCTGGATGTCAGACTCTGCAGAGAAGATGGAGCTGGAGGAAGACCTGGTCTCTGGACCAGATGAAGAAGAAAAGATAACAGAGAAGATATCACTCAAGTCAGAAGACGTCACTAAGGTCACTGATATCATTGAGTATTCTCCTGACTGTCCCATCAGAGCTGTAGTCGCTTCTGCAGTGATGATGGGTAAAACTGTGTCCAATCTGTGTCTATCCAGCTGTTACAAGACTACAACTCCCATTGCCAGAGGCTCTCCAGAATGATGGGAGTTTTAGCTTTCCAACAGCTGGAGAACCACTTCAACCGAGGTGATCAGTGGGGGTCTCAGCAGTCGGACCCCACCCAAAAAATGGGCAGCTTATTATAAAATGCCCACGCCCTGGGGGGGGGGGGGGGTCAGGGGGAAGGGGTAGGGAGCCCCCAAGGTAATTTTTCTAGCTACACCCATGAGCACGGCCGCTGCGCATTGATACAGCATTGGGGGCAACAGTTAACAGCAGACAGGGGTGTACAACAACTATATAGTGGCAAATTGTGCCCCGGCCCATATAGTTGTTGTAGGCCCCTCTTTGCTAATAGTCCCCCCCCCCCATATAGTTGTAGGCCTCTCTGAGAGGGGTCCAGGCTTACCACAACTATGGGGGCAACTATTAACAGAGGGGCCTACCACAACTATAGGGGCAACTATTAACAGAGGGGCCTACCCAAATTATATGGAGCCCCCTATATAGTTTGGGTAGACCCCTCTGTTAATAGTTGCTTCCATATAGTTTGGGTAGGCCCCTCTGTTAATAGTTGCTTCCATATAGTTTGGGTAGGCCCCTCTGTTAAAGGAGTAGTCTGGTGAAAAAAAGCGTATAGATCGCAGGGGCGGTCCAAGCGCGATCTCCCCCGTGATCTTCTGCACAGGCCCCGGCGGTTTGCTGGAAGCTGACGTCTGTACCCCGCAGGAAGCTGCGGCCGGCCCACCCCCTCCATTTATCTCTACATGGAACGGGGGGGGGGGGGGGGGGGCCCAGGCCTTGAGCTGTGTGAGGGGCCCCGAAATTTCTGATGGCAGCCCTGTAGATAGATAGATATGAGATAGATAGATATGAGATAGATAGATATGAGATAGATAGATGCGAAATAGATAGATATGATATATATAGATAGATATTAGATAGATAGATATGATATATATAGATAGATATGAGATAGATAGATATGAGATAGATATGAGATAGATAGATGGATAGATATGAGATAGATAGATAGGAGAGAGATAGATATGAGATAAATAGATAGATATGAGAGGGAGAGAAATAGATGATTGATATGAGATAGATGGGTGATTATATAAGGAATACACCTTTGTCTGTACCAGCAGTGACATTATACACTGTAGCAGACACAAGGTATAGTATAGTATAGTAGGTATATTAGATATAGTATAGTAGGTATATTAGATATAGTATATTAGGTATATTAGATATAGTATATTAGATATAGTATATTAGATAAAGTATATTATGTACAGTATATTAGGTATATTAGATAGAGTATAGTAGGTATAGTAAGTATAGTATATTAGATATAGTTTAGTAAGCATATTAGGTATATTAGATATAGTATAGTATGTACAGTATATTAGGTATATTAGATATAGTATATTAGGTAGAGTATAGTATATTAGGTATATTAGATAGAGTATAGTAGGTATAGTATATTAGATATAGTATATTGGGTATATTAGATATACCGTAGTATATTAGGTAGTGTATATTAGATATAGTATATTATGTACAGTATATTATGTACAGTATATTAGGTAGGTATTTTAGATATAGTATATTAGGTATAGTATATTAGGTATATTAGATATAGTATATTAGGTAGTGTATATTAGATAAAGTATATTATGTACAGTATATTAGGTAGGTATTTTAGATATAGTATATTAGGTATATTAGATATAGTATATTAGGTAGTGTATAGTAGATAAAGTATATTATGTACAGTATATTAGGTATATTAGATATAGTATAGTATGTACAGTATATTAGGTATATGAGATATAGTATAGTAGGTATAGTAAGTATAGTATATTAGGTATATTAGATAAAGTATATTATGTACAGTATATTAGGTAGGTATATTAGATATAGTATAGTAGGTATAGTAAGTATAGTATATTAGGTATATTAGATATAGTATATTATGTACAGTATATTAGGTACAGTATATTAGGTAGGTATATTAGATATATTAGATATAGTATATTAGATAGAGTATAGTAGGTATAGTATATTAGATATAGTATATTAGGTATATTAGATATAATATATTAGATAGAGTATAGTAGGTATAGTATATTAGATATAGTATAGTAGGTATATTAGATATAGTATATTAGGTAGAGTATAGTAGGTATAGTATATTAGGTATATTAGATATAATATATTAGATAGAGTATAGTAGGTATAGTATATTAGGTATATTAGATATAGTATATTAGATATAGTATATTAGGTAGAGTATAGTAGGTATAGTATATTAGGTATATTAGATATAGTATATTAGATATAGTATATTAGGTAGAGTATAGTATATTAGATATAGTATAGTAGGTATATTAGATATAGTATATTATGTACAGTATATTAGGTATATGAGATATATTATATTATGTACAGTATATCATGTATATTAGATATAGTATAGTAATATATTAGGTATATTAGATATATTATATAATGTACAGTATATGATGTATATTAGATATAGTATAGTAATATATTAGGTATATTAGATATATTATATAATGTACAGTATATGATGTATATTAGATATAGTATAGTAATATATTAGGTATATTAGATATATTATATAATGTACAGTATATGATGTATATTAGATATAGTATAGTAATATATTAGGTATTCTATAGTATAATACATGTACACTACACCCGTCTTATCAGCGCCGCTCACCATGTTTGTGTTCGCTCAGCTCCAGTCTTTACTGCGCTTGATGTGAACCAGTTGTCAGGGGAACCGCTACTTCCGGTGCTTGAAGCGGTCTCCATGACAGCTCCGGAAGTGACGCCGCTAATGTAAACCGGAGGCGGGAAGGATTAGTCATCCAGTGTTAGCCGTCTCTTCATGAGGGTTAGTGCGGGTTTCGTTATGGTTCCTTGCGGTCGTACTGCGGGTGTGTAGGGTGAGGTGACCCGATAATAGTCGTGTATGAGGCCTGTGCGTACGGCTGCCATATTTCTCACAGTTTATATGGTGTTATCCCGCCCGCCCTTTTGGATGCCATGTATCCATCTAATTCAGCGTTTCCCAACTAGGGTGCCTCCAGCTGTTGCAAAACTACAACTCCCAGCATGCCCGGACAGCCGAAGGCTGTCCGGGCATGCTGGGAGTTGTAGTTTTGCAACAGCTGGAAGCACCCTGGTTGGGAAACACTGATGTAATGTGACATCCCTCACACGACTATACAGACCACAATATGGCGGTGTACATGAAGCCTTGGGCGGTATTCACATGTACCTGCGGCCAACAAGATCTTTCATCTAATTCCAGCGGAAGAAATCTTAACCCTTTAGTGTCCAGGACAATTTTATTTTTTTGCGTTTTCGTTTTTTCCCCCCCATAGACCTATAAGAGGGATTGTTTTTGGCACGACCAATTGTACTTCGTAAGGACACCTTTCAATTTACTGTTAAAATGTACGGTGCAACCAACAAAAATATTATTGGGAAGGGCTCTATACCGGGCTGTATAAGGGTTTTTGTCAGTACCTTTTATTGTTTTGAGGGGAATTTTTGATGACTTTTTATATATTCACATTTTAGCTCATTAGTGCGCACCCAGATCTCATTGTCACCTTCATTTGTTTCCTTTAGTTGCTGTGATTGACATTGATCATCTAAGACAGTGGTCTTCAACCTGCGGACCTCCAGATGTTGCAAAACTACGGCTGTCCGGGCATGCTGGGATTTGTAGTTTTGACACATCTGGTGGTCCGCAGGTTGAAGATCACTGATCTAAGGGGTAATGTCTGCCAGCTGAAAGCAGCCATCACTCTGGTGTGTTAACCTCTTAAGGACCAGGGGGTTTTCCGTTTTTTGCACTTACATTCTTATCCTCCTTACCTTTAACCCCTTAACGACAATGGATGTAAATGCACGTCATGGTGCCGTGGTACTTAATGCACCATGGCATACATTTACGCTCCGTCATGACCGGTGCTTGTGGCAGGTCCTGGCTGCTATCAGCAGCCAGGGACCCGCCAGTAATGGCAGACATCCACGATCGCGCGGATGTCCGCCATTAACCCCCTCAGATGCCGCGATCAATACAGATCGCGGCATCTGCTGCAGTGCGGTACTTTAAATGGATGATCTGATCGGCCGCAGTGCTGCCGCGTGGATCCAATCATCCAGCATGATGGCCGGAGGTCCCCTCACCTGGCTCCAGCCGTCTCCCGGGGTCTTCTGCTCTGGTCTGAGATTGAGCAGACCAGAGCAGAAGATGACTGATAATACTGATCAGTGTTGTGCCCTATGCATAGCACTGAACAGTATTAGCAATCAAAGATTGCTATATATAGTCCCCTGTGGGGACTATTAAAGTGTAAAAAAATGAAAGTAAAAAAAAAAAAATCCCCTTCCTCAATAAAAATGTAAAATGTCCTTTTTCCCATTTTACCCCCATAAAGTGTAAAAAAAAAAAAAATTTACCTAATACACATACAGTATTTGGTATTGCTGTGTGCGTAAATGTCCGAACTGTTAAAATATAATGATATTGATCCCGTACGGTGAACGTAAAAAAAAAAAACATTTCTGCTTTTTTTGTCGCATTTTATTATATTTTTTTATAAAAATTTTATATACGCAAATGTGGTATCTCTAAAAAGTACAGATCATGACACAAAAAATGAGCCCTCAAACCGCCACTTATACAGAAAAATTTAAAAGTTATAGGTCGTCAAAATAGAAGGTTTTTAAACATACTTATTTGGTTAAAAAGTTTGCAATTTTTTTTTGAGCAACAATAATATAAAAGTATGTTATCATGGGTATCATTTTAATCGTATTGACTAGAGATGAGCGAACTTACAGTAAATTCGATTCGTCATGAACTTCTCGGCTCGGCAGTTGATTACTTTTCCTGCGTAAATTAGTTCAGCTTTCCGGTGCTCCGGTGGGCTGGTAAAGGTGGATACAGTCCTAGGAGACTCTTTCCTAGGACTGTATCCACCTTTTCCAGCCCACCGGAGCACCTGAAAGCTGAACTAATTTACGCAGGAAAAGTCATCAACTGCCGAGCCGAGAAGTTCGTGACGAATCGAATTTACGGTAAGTTTTTGCTCATCTCTAGTATTGACCCAAAGAATAAAGAACGCATGTCATTTTTACCATACATTGTACGGCGTGAAAACGAAACCTTCCAAAATTTGCTAAATTGCGGTTTTCTTTTTAATTTTCCCACACAAATAGTATTTTTTTTATTTGCGCCATACATTTTATGGTAAAATGAGTGATGTTATTACGCAGGACAACTGGTTGCGCAAAAAACAAGCCCCCTAGGTCCATACGATTAAAATTAAAATGATATCCTACTTATATAGGTTTGATTTTGTCGTACTTCTGGAAAAAATCATAACTACATGCAGAAAATGTATATTAGGGATCGACAGATATCGGTTTTTAGGGCCGATACCGATAATCTGTCACCTTTCAGGCCGATAGCCGATAACTTATACTGATATTTCAGTATAAGTTATCGGCTATTTCAAACCCCCCCCCGGCGGGGCAGAAGCCGTTGCAGATCAATGATTTAAAGCGGGTGCTTTAAATCAGTGAACTACAGCGGCTTTTGCGGTGCCAGAGACCGCCGCCACCACCCGCTTCTCTTCCCCTGCCTGTACTGAGTTTAACCATCACAGTTAACCCATCGCCTCCCCCCCATCCTCTGCCCACATACCGCCGCCGCCCCATCGCCTCCCCCCATCCTCTGCCCACATACCACTGCTGCCGCCCCATCACCTCCCCCCCACCCTCTGCCCACATACCGCCGCTGCCCCATCGCCTCCCCCCCATCCTCTGCCCACATACCGCCGCTGCCCCATCGCCTCCCCCCCACCCTCTGCCCACATACCGCCGCTGCCCCATCGCCTCCCCCCATCCTCTGCCCACATACCACTGCCGCCGCCCCATCGCCCCCCCCCACCCTCTGCCCACATCCTGCCGCTGCCCCATCGCCTCCCCCCACCCTCTGCCCACATACCACTGCCGCCTCCCCATCGCCCCCCCCACCCTCTGCCCACATCCTGCCGCTGCCCCATCGCCTCCCCCCCACCCTCTGCCCACATACCGCCGCTAAACTATCGCCTCCCCCATCCCCGGGTCCGCGATCCTTCTGGCTCCGTCGGCGTCCTACGCTGTCACTGTGCGTACTGACGGTGACGTTGCGTTGGGGACATCACTCATAATTACGCAGCGCACAGCAACAGCGCAGGAGCCAGAAGGATCGCGGACCCCGGGAACAGGTAATTATAACACCGGGGATGGGGGAGGCGATGGGGGAGCGGGGCATTATTGGCAAGGTAATCGCCGATACCGATAACGTCCAAAATCGCGATTATCGGCCAAACCGATAATCGGTCGATGCCTAATTTATACGTTTAAAATTGTCATCTGACCCCTATAACATTTAAATGTTTCCGCGCACGGGGCTAATTTTTTTGCGCTGTGATCTGAAGTTTTTAGCGGTAGCATTTTTGTATTGATCAGACTTTTTGATCGCTTTTTATTCACTTTTTCATGATATAAAAAGTGACCAAAAATACGCTTGGACTTTGGATTTTTTTTGTACGTACGCCATTGACCGTGCGGTTTAATTAACGATATATTTTTATAATTTGGAAATTTCCGCACGTAGCGATACCACATATGTTTATTTTTATTTACACAGTTTTTTTGTTTATTTTTTTATGGGAAAAGGGGGGTGATTCTTACTTTTATTAGGGAAGGGGTTAAATGATCTTTATTCCCTTTTTTTTTCCACTTTTTTTTTTGTTGCAGTATTATAGCCCCCTCTAGTGGCTACAACACTGCACTTTTGCATTGATCAATGGTTTCTCATAGAAAACCATTGATCAATGATTCTGCCGCTTGACTGCTCATGTCTGGATCTCAGGCATTCAGCTATCGGACACCAGGAAGAAGGTAAGGGGACCCTCCTTGTGTCCTACAGCTGTTCGGGATGCCGGGATTTCACTGGGGTGGTCCCGAACAGCTCACTGAGCTAGCTGGGTGTAGTTTAGTTTCACTTTCAACGTGGCTATCAACTTTGAACAATGCATCTAAAGGCGCGCTATTAGCCGGGCCCGACCTGCTTTGACTGGTGCCAGTAAGTTAAACAGATTTGTAAATTACTTCTATTTAAAAAATATTAATCCTTCCAGTACTTATCAGCTGCTTTGTGCTACAGAGGAAGTTCTTTTCTTTTTGGATTTCTTTCCAGTCTGTCCACAGTGCTCTCTGCTAACACCTCTGTCTGTCTGTCTCAGGAACTGTCCAGAGCAGGATAGGTTTGCTATGGGGATTTGCTCCTGCTCTGGACAGTTCCTGACATGGACAGAGGTGTCAGCAGAGAGCACTGTGGTCAGACAGAAAGGAAATGCAAAAAGAAAATAACTTCCTGTGGATCATACAGCAGCTGGAAGGATTCATATTTTTTAATATAAGTAATTTACAAATCTGTTTAAATCTGTTTTCTGGCACCAGTTGATGTAAAAAAAAAATTTTTTCAGGGGAGTACCCCTTTAAAAATGAAATGAAAAGATTACAGTCAGAAAGTAGAATAGAAACAGATTAGAAACAACATGTTTCAGCATCTGGTGCTTATCAATAAAAGTAAAATCTATAGACAACACGTTCCCTTTCACATGTAAAGCAGCCTAGATGTAATGATCACTTTTTCCCTCTAGATGTCAGTGTTTTACCAGCAGAAACCACTTGAAACGCAGAGTTCCGGATTTAAACCAGATGACTGTAAGGTACTGTCTGCAACTAATACAGAAC
Organism: Hyla sarda; assembly: GCF_029499605.1. Classification (NCBI taxonomy): domain Eukaryota; kingdom Metazoa; phylum Chordata; class Amphibia; order Anura; family Hylidae; genus Hyla; species Hyla sarda. The sequence continues at coordinate 96,907,560 of NC_079199.1, forward strand.
ATCCTATATGCCTCTCTATTCTTATATTGAAGTGCCATATAATAAAGATGATTTTGATCAATGTTTCGAAGGGTCATGATATGTATTATAGGGAGAAACAAATCAGTCAAAAATATTGCTCATTAAGTCCCAAGAATATGTGAGCATTTGCTTTCAGTGTCTGGTATGACCCCCTTGTGTTACGATAAAGGCATTGAAACGTTCCAGTAAGAGTATGTTCACACAGCGCAATTTCTGCAATTAAAGGGGTACTCCGGTGCTAAGACATCTTATCCCCTATCCAAAGGATAGGGGATAAGATGCCTGATCGTGGGGGTCCCGCCGCTGGGGACCCCCGTGATCTTCCACGCTGCACCCCATTAGAATAAGCCCCCGGAGCTGTCACACCCCTCCATAGGCTTGCATTTAGGGGGCGGAGTCGTGACGTCACTATGCTCCGTCCCCGTGATCGCTAGTAATCAGACCCGGAGCGAACACGTTTCGGAAGGCTGATTCTAACGGGGTGCGGCGTGGAAGATCACGGGAGTCCCCACCGGCGGGACCCCCGCGATCAGGCATCTTATCCCCTTTACTTTGGATAGGGCATAAGAAGTCTTAGCGCTGGAGTACCCCTTTAATACAACAAGTTGTATGATACAGGACCGTTGAGTGATATCACCATAGCCCTCTATCCAGGGACACATAGACTTAAAAGGAGGCTTACAGAGGTACTCTGGCCCTGAGACATCTTATCCCCTATCCAAAGGATAGGGGATCAGATGTCTCACCGCGGGGATCCCGCCGCTGGGGACCCCGACAATCTTGTATTCGCCACACACCTGTTTTAACTGCACGCCGCGGTGCCAGCTCACAAAACAGTTGGGTGCAACCACGGGGCCGAAGTATCGTGACGTCACGACTCCGCCCCCGTGTGATGTTACCCCCCCGTTATGCAAGTCCTATAGACTTGCATAGCGGGGGTTGACGTCACACGGGGGCGGAGTCGTGACGTCACGATACTCCGACCCCGTGGTCGCCACCCGGCTGTTAGTGAGCTGGCACTGCGGCGTGCAGCTCAAACAGGTGGTTGGAGAATACAAGATTGCGGGGGTCCCCAGCGGCGGGACCCCCGCGGTGAGACATCTGATCCCCTATCCTTTGGATAGAGGATAAGATGTCTCAGGACCGGAGTACCCCTTTAAGCCCCTGCCCTTTTAATGCACCTGCCCAATAATGTCCTCACTGATTGGGACCTTTGTGGGGTGATGTGGGTCCTATTCAGCTGACATGACTGACAGAAATCCCTTACATCAGGACTTGTGCGTGTAACATACTGTATGTAAGGTTTTTACAAACATTTATTAATTAGAAGTGCCCTTTTTTTTTTTTCTACTTGAGCGCCTGCCCCCCAAAATGTCTGTGCACCTCCCTGTCTCTATCCATCTGGTAACAAGCCTAAGGGGAGACGTAATGACAGCCCCTGATACTACCCCACAGATGGAGGACTGTTAGAATTTTGTTTTTTATCAGATTCCAAACAAAATATTTTTAAACATATTACTACTGTATTCACTTGTGCAGATGACACGGTGCGGCCGGGACTTAACGGAGATGATTTGTTTTAGCTAGAACGCATTAATACTAGAGAAGAGCGAACTTACAGTAAATTCGATTCGTCATGAACTTCTCGGCTCGGCAGTTGATGACTTTAGTCTGCATAAATTAGTTCAGCTTTCAGGTGCTCCAGTGGTCTGGAAAAGGTGGATACAGTCCTAGGAAAGTGTCTCCTAGGACTGGATCCACCTTTCCCAGCCCACGGGAGCACCTGAAAGCTGAACTAATTTATGCAGGATAAGTCATCAACTGCCGAGCCGAGAAGTTCGTGACGAATCGAATTTACTGTAAGTTCGCTCATCTCTAATTAATACACTACAGCAGTGATCTTCAACCTGTGGACCACCAGATGTTGCAAAACTACAACTCCCAGCATGCCCGGACAGCCGTTGGCTGTCCGGGCATGCTGGGAGTTGCAGTTTTGCAACATCTGGAGGTTCGCAGGTTGAAGACCACTGCACTACAGTGATAGATATATGTATGTATTTTGCATGGAGTTTCTCTTTGTATACATGAGTTTCTCCCGGCTGGCAGAACAGTAGTTAATATGGATGTATCCCCTCCCTGAGCCTCCAGCTGCCCCACATTATTCCCCAGCTGCTAACATCTGTCCAAACAGCAGACTCTGGGGGCCCCAGCCCTCGGCAGCCGGCTCCGTTTATATCTGAGCTCCAGCAACCCCTTTAATTGTTTTTGTTTCTATGGCGAAATGGCCGTACATATCACAGATTCCAAAGAATTTTTCTTGGCGTGGAGATCACCCTGTTAGAGGAACCATGTGTTTTACTGTTAGCGGTACCATGCCGCTCTGCTGTTCCCTCCTTAAAGGGGTACTCTGCCCCTAGACATCTTATCCCCTATCCAAAAGATCCAAAGGGTCCCGCCACTGGGACTCCTGCGATCTCTGTACACCCGGCGTTCATTTAGAACGCTGGATGTGGGCGGTGAGGGTCGTGACATCACGGCCACGCCCCCTCATGACATCACACCACACCCCCTCAATGCAAGTCTATGGGACTTGTATTGAGGGGGCGTTGCGTGACATCACAAGGGGCATGCCTCGTGACCCCACTGCCCGCTTTAAGCATTCGGAACAAAATGTTCCGAACGCTGGGGTAGCGTTGTACCCTTTTAATGAGGTTTTCAGATTTCACTGTACTAGTCAGCTGACCAAGTGTACCTGACTGACCAATTGTACCTGTCACTTTAAAAAACTTCTGGCATGTCAGAAGTTTCAATCAGCCGGGGACGGAGTGTTCAGATCCTGATCAATTTATAGAATTCTCTGCACACGATAGAGAAGGCCCCATTGACTTAGGCTGGGTTCACACCACGTTTTGTCCATTCGAGGACCGGATTCGGCTGGGGGATGGGAAAACTGGGCCCCATCTCACTCATTTGAATGAGATGACCTGAGTCAGATAGTGACCTCGGTGGGCTCATTTTTGCCCTGTATATGGTTTCCTGGACAGACTGAAAACCGCATCATACCACTGTCTTCAGTCCGGTCAGAAAATTGGATACTGGGCAAAAATGAGCCGACCGGAGTCACTATCTGACTTCAGTCGGCTCATTCAAATGAATGAGATTGGGTCCGGGTCTGGATGGGATATGAGAGCACCCGGTTTTCCCATCCACCAGCTTGACCCTGACCAATCAAAACTTTTGACATGCCTTTATTCTATGTCAAAAGTTCTTTTAAAGTGACAGTGACATTTTTATTCATCCGACCATCTAATTTGTATGGGACATATTGACTCTCCCCAGTGGGACATTTCAGGGAAAAGAATGGTTCAGGCTTGGTGAATTTCAACGTACCCAATCCCTTTGTTTTTAGCAATATGAGCCCCCACCAGAGATGTTTGGCAGTGTCTTTCTATGGCGGAGGGGCTGGAAAAAAGTATAATATCCTGTATTATACTCCAGCTCATTATTCTGCTGGTGGGGTCACTGTGTACATACATTACATTACTTATCCTGTACTGATCCGGAGTTATATCCTGTATTATACTCCAGAGCTGTACTCACTATTCTGCTGGTGAGGTCACTCTGTACATATATTACATTACTTATCCTGTACTGATCCTGAGTTATATCCTGTATTATACTCCAGAGCTGTACTCACTATTCTGCTGGTGAGGTCACTGTGTATATACATTACATTACTTATCCTGTACTGATCCTGAGTTATAACCTGTATTATACTCCAGAGCTGTACTCACTATTCTGCTGGTGAGGTCACTGTGTACATACATTACATTACTTATCCTGTACTGATCCTGAGTTATATCCTGTATTATACTCCAGAGCTGTACTCACTATTCTGCTGGTGAGATCACTGTGTACATACATTACATTACTTATCCTGTACTGATCCTGAGTTATATCCTGTATTATACTCCAGAGCTGTACTCACTATTCTGCTGGTGAGGTCACTGTGTACATACATTACATTACTTATCCTGTACTGATCCTGAGTTATATCCTGTATTATACTCCAGAGCTGTACTCACTATTCTCCTGGTGAGGTCACTGTATACATACATTATATTACTTATCCTGTACTGATCCTGAGTTATATCCTGTATTATACTCCAGAGCTGTACTCACTATTCTGCTGGTGGGGTCACTTTGTACATACATTACATTACTTATCCTGTACTGATCCTGAGTTATATCCTGTATTATACTCCAGAGCTGTACTCACTATTCTGCTGGTGAGGTCACTGTGTACATACATTACATTATTTATCCTGTACTGATCCTGAGTTATATCCTGTATTATACTCCAGAGCTGTACTCACTATTCTGCTGGTGAGGTCACTGTGTACATACATTACATTACTTATCCTGTACTGATCCTGAGTTATATCCTGTATTATAGACAACAACTGTTTTCATAACTCTGAATGCTTTATATCTGAGCTCCCAGCATTCCTTGCTTTTTCAGGCTCAGGAGTTGTGATTTGTATACTGGGAGGTATAATCATCATACTGGGCATTGTAAAGTCCTCTATGTAGAGTCCTCACTTAGATTACAGGCCAATGACATTAAGGCACTTTATCTACTGAAATGTAGTTCAGGAACAGAGAAAAGTGTCTATCTCTTCATAAAGCTGGGTGTGTCACCCCGGTGTGTGCAGCCTCCACTGCGCTAAATTCCACATAGTAACTTGTATGAAGTCTGAGGCAGAAAAAATAACAGAGCACTTCTCAGAACCCGTTTTTCTTAGTAACAGCCAGAAAAACATCCATCTTTATTCACTTACATAAGAAAACACTTGAGGCCGAGGGGGCGCTTTACACTGGAGAGGGGCACTGCCACGGGAATAGTTTAAGCAACGACCAGGCTATCATTGGGAGCGTTCCTCAAACCTGGGACGTATCCAATAGAGACTGGGTAGTTCTCCTCTGGCACTGCAGGCTGAAGGGATTAACAGCGGAGATGCCACTTAAAGGGGTACTCCACTGATCCAGCGTTCGGAACATTTTGTTCCGAACGCAGGGTGCGGGCTGCGGGGGTCGTGACGTCACGGCCGCGCCCCCTCAATGCATGTATATGGGAGGGGGCGTGACGGCCCCCACACCCCCTCCTATGGATTTGCTTTGAGGGGGCGTGATGTGACATAACAAGGGGCGTGGCCGTATCATCATGACCCCGGCACCCAGCATTCGAAACACTTGTACAGTGAAGTTCCCCTTTAAAGGGGTACTCTGGTCCTGAGGCATCTTATCCCCTATCCAAAGGATAAGGGATAAAATGTCTCACCGCGGGGGGTCCCCCCGCAATCTTGTATTCGCCACCCACCTGTTTGAGCTGCACGCCGCGGTGCCAGCTCACAAACAGCCGGGTGGCTACCACGGGGCCGGAGTATCGTGAGGTCTCGACTCCGCCCCGTGTGATGTCACAGAGTCGTGACCTCACGATACTCCGGCCCTGTGGTCGCCACGCGGCTGTTTGTGAGCTGGCACCACGGCGTGCAGCTCAAACAGGTGGCTGGCGAATACAAGATTGCGAGGGTCCCCAGCGGCGGGACCCCCGCGGTGAGACATCTTCGGATAGGGGTAAGATGTTTTAGGGCCGGAGTACCCCTTTAAAGGGAATGTGTCATGAGAAAATGACCTATTGTTTAAATCAAGTTTTTATGTTACTGACTCCTCTAAGAGCCATAACTTTTGTTTTTTGTTATCTTCTGAGCCACACGAGGGCTTGTTTTTTACGGAACCAATTGTACTTTCTAATAAAATGCTTAAAGGGAATTTGTCACCTAGATATCTCTTGTCTGATTAGAGACAAACACTGACACGTGATCTTTTTCTCTAATCTCTTTTAGATTGCAATAAAAAATAATAATAAAAAAAATTTGACTTTATTATGGGGGCTGCCATCTTGTTTGAGCTGTTTTTAAAGGGGTACTCCAGAGAAAAAGATTTTTTTTTTAATTAACTGGTGCCAGAAAGTTTAACAGATTTGTAGATTGCTTCTATATAAAAATCATCTTAATCCTTTCAGTACTTATCAGCTGCTGTATGCTCCAGAGGAAGTTGTGTAGTTCTTTCCAGTCTGACCACAGTGCTCTCTGCTGACACCTCTGTCCAAAATTGTTTGTGAAGTGAAATTGAAAAAAAAAAAAGTCAAATAAAAATAAAGTCAAATTGGCGTATTATCTTTATTCATCAGATCACAACCAACCCAAATTTGTATAGTCTTCTGTATATTTCACTACTTTAAGACTTTCACTCAAGTTTTCGGAGCTTTGTTAGGGCTCAGTATTTGTGATCTGTTTTTTTTTTTTATTACCATTTTGGTGTAGATAGGACTTTATGGTAACTTTTTATTCCTTTTTTGACTGCGATGTGAAGAAACACCTCATTTCTGGCTTTAGTTTTTTCACTTACACCATTCGCCATTCAGAATCAATAGTTATATTTTAATAATTTGCACATCTTCTCATGCAGTCTTATGAATGTGTTTTTTTTTTATTTGTTTGTTTATTTTTTTTAATTTACATTTTTGTATCCAAGCCAAAAGCTGTCTGGGCATGCTGGGAGTTGTAGTACAGCTGGAGGCAACCTGGTTGGGAAGCAATGGTCTATGGGCACCCAATACCCTGTTTACCAAACACCACCGCCATAGTATTCAGTGCAGAGGGCACAGCTCGGGGATGTGGAAATCCTATCGCCCGATGCCCGGGACATGTAGTTCCAGGCGCTGTGCAGGTGAATTTTTCATAGATATTGCCCTGTATCGGGCAAGCAGGGCTGGACCAACTTTTTTTTTTTTTTTATAAAGGGGGTACTCTGCTTCCGGAGCTCCGCTCGCCAGCGTCCAGAAGTTTATTGTTCCGAACGGCTGTGTGCGGGCTTCCGTGTTCAGGGCCGCTCCCCGTGACATCACACCCGCCCCCTTGCTTGCGGAAATTCAGAAGTGTGAATGGGAGTGCGGAATCCCATAGAAGTCTATGGGCTTTAATTTGATGACAGAATTCCGCAAGTGGAAATTCTGCCGTGTGCATAGACTGACAGTCAAAAATAGTTTTCTTATCTTTTTTTTTTTTTTATGTTTCGGTGTAGGCAAAGGCTTTCCAGTCAACACAAATCACTTATCAGACACCTGAGCTTTACTTGTATTTCTCTTCACCAATTGTTTATGCTGTAATTTTAGCGGATGTCACATGGAGCTTAAACAGATACCGAATGATGCCATAGATCTTTGCTTGTTGTATGTTATACAAAATATTTACCTTCACCGGTAACTGTAGGCCCTGAACGATGAATATGTTTATAATAGAACTCACTACATTTTAAATTCTATTTGACAATGTGTAAAGCCACTGCACTGTGTAATCCTTAAAGGGGTACTCCAGTGGAAAACTTTTTTTTTAAATCAACTGGTGCCAGAAAGTTAAACAGATTTGTAAATGACTTCCATTAAAAAATCTTTACCCTTCCAGTACCTTTTAGCAGCTGTATGCTACAGAGGAAATTCTTTTCTTTTTGAATTTCTTTTTTGTCTTATCCACAGTGCTCTCTGCTGACACCTGATGCCCGTATCAGGAACTGTCCAGAGCAGGAGAAAATCCCCATAGCAAACCTGTTGCTGCTCTGGACAGTTCCTGACACGGACAGAGGTGTCAGCAGAGAGCACTGTGGACAAGACAAAAAAATAAATTCAAAAATAATAGAATTTCCTCTGTAGCATACAGCTGCTAAAAAGTACTGGAAGAGTAAAGATTTTTTTAATAGAAGTAATTTATAAATCTGTTTAACTTTCTGGCACAAGTTGATTTAAAAAATACAAATAAAAAAAATGTATTCCACCGGAGTACCCCCTTTAATGAATTCAGACAAGGTGACACTGCTTAGAATCTACAAACTGCCAGCCAAGTACTCCAATTCAATAGAAAAATTACTATGTGTATCACAACTTAAAACACAAGACCTCCTCCACTATTCCCTACTTTTACCTGCTCCTAAATTCTCTTTTAGGGGCTGGAATCAAACACACTAAGTAAATAAAACATTGCCACTTAAAGGGGTACTCCACTCGAAAACATTTTTTTTTCATGGTGCGTTCACACGCTATTTGTTCTTGCGGGTTTTCCGCTGCGTATTTGAAAGTGGGCGGGCTCTTCTCGGCTGTCCGTAGCAGATTTTCCGTGGCGGAATTTACGCTGCGGAAAATCCACCACAGTCCCTACTGACTTCAATGGGGCTTGCGGCAGATTTTCCGCAGCGTAAATTCCGCCGTGGAAAATCTGCTACGGACAGCCGAGAAGAGCCAAATAGCGTGTGAATGCACCCTAAATCAACTGGTGCCAGAAAGTTACAGATTTGTAAATTACTTCTATTAAAAAATCTTAATCCTTCCAGTACTTATCAGCTGCCGTATGCTCCAGAGGAAGTTCTTTTCTTTTTGAATTTCCTTTCTGTCTGACCACAGGGCTCTCTGCTGACACCTCTGTCCATGTCAGGAACTGTCCAGAGCAGGAGAGGTTTGCTATGGGGATTTGCTCTTACACTGGACAGTTCCTAAATGGACAGAGGTGTCAGCAGAGAGCACTGTGGTCAGACAGAAAGGAAATTCAAAAAGAAAAGAACTTCCTGTGGAACATACAGCAGCTGATAAGTACTGGATTAAGATTAAGTAATTTCTGGCACCAGTTCATTTAAAAAACAAAATGTTTTTATGTGGAGTACCCCATTAAAAAGACCATAGTTCAGAGCAGGACCAACCCGGCTTGCCCAATCACTGGCCACAGAAGTGTCCCATCTCGGCCAGTGATTGGCTGCATGGGCAGGCCCTGCTCTGAGCTTTGGTCTCTGAAGCAGACAGAGGAAATAGGCTTCAAGGGACCAAAAGGAGCTAAATGGGAGCCACAGGGGAGCCCAAATAATGTAATATTTGTTTTAGAACACCAGAATACCCCATTAAAGGGGTACTCCGCTGCTCAGCGTTTGAAACAAACTGTTCCGAACGCTGGATCCGGGAGCTTGGGACGTCATAGCCCCGCCCCCTCAATGCACGTCTATGGGAGGGGCCGTGACAGCCATCATGCCCCCTCCCATAGACTTGCATTGAGGGGGCGGGGCTATGACATCACACGCTCCCGGCTATAGCTGAGCACCGGAGTACCCCTTTAACTTTACTCTACACTTTTATGGTGCCCTCATGTTATTATGTATTGTATGTATGTTATTGTCTATCCCAGTCTTGTAAATCTTCTTAAATGGGCACTGTCAGATTATGTTGTACACTTTGGCAAAACGATAACCTTTCTAATATGCTTCATAATTTATTTTCATCTCCTTTTTTATAGAAATGATGGCTTAAAAAGACGACCACTGGGGGATCCCCATACCATCCAGAACACAATCCTGTCCAACTGCAGCATCATGTTTGTCCGTGCTGAAACACAGGCTGCGACAAAGTCCAGGAAGTGAGGGCGGGACTAGCACTCCTCTGTGCTCACTCCTGTCCTATCAGACTGCAGCATGAAAACAGAGAGAAGGTTATAGAGCTTGCATTGACTGGATGAAGAGACCCAGCATAGCACAGCAGACTCAGGGAGGAAGTGAATGCATGGTGAATAAGGGCGGGCTCAGTGCTTGCCTTGGACACGCCCCTTCCAGAGCAGTGGATGTCAGAATGAGTGAGCAGCATGTAAAGAATCTGCATGACCCAGTGAGTAACATACAGAAGGATTTTTTTTTTGTTCTGTGATATGACAGGTACGCTTTAAGTTTAAAGGAAATTTGCAGGATCAGTACAGGATAAGTAATGGAATGTAATGTATGTACACAGTGATCTCACCAGCAGAATAGTGAGTACAGCTCTGGAGTATAATACAGGATATAACTCAGGATCAGTACAGGATAAGTAATGTAATGTATGTACACAGTGATCTCACCAGCAGAATAGTGAGTACAGCTCTGGAGTATAATACAGGATATAACTCAGGATCAGTACAGGATAAGTAATGTATGTACACAGTGACCTCACCAGCAGAATAGTGAGTACAGCTCTGGAGTATAATACAGGATATAACTCAGGATCAGTACAGGATAAGTAATGTAAATCATTTATTTAATATAACTCATATTTATATGTAGACCTATTTTGCACCCACTACCCACATTGGGTTTTATGGACATTTTGCAGGTGCCCTAATCCCGAAGAAAATTATAATTAGACTTTTACAGTTATCGGCCAAGAAGACTCACATTTATAAACATAGATTGGTCTTTATTTGGATCAGAAATATATATATTTAACAGTATTGGATGCAGAGACGTGGGATTCTCAGGTCCCATACCTGTCAATAGGAATAGACCACAAAGAACAGCTTCATAGTTGCGTTCCCTTTTGCACTATTGGTTCAATGACAATGAAGCCTGGGGGAGGTCGCTCTACAGGAGGAGATCTCACCAACCACAGGATTAAGAGAACCAAGTTTAGGAAAAAAAATCCACTTGATTTTGGTCACGAATATACAAAACAACAGCATAGCAGGAGAGTGTGGAATGTTAAGGCATCACATTGCACCCTCAAAGAAACCCGTTTATTTCCTAGACATTTAAAAATTAAATACTTTGCGAGTTTCTCTTAAAAACGGTGCAAAAATGGTTTGGGGAGGGCATATGTGGGACCATGTTTGGAGTCTACAGGTTTTTTTGATGCCGAAATCTAGGGGGGTGGGTATTGTCCCGAGAGGAAAGAGAAAGAAAGAAAGAGAGAGAGAGAGGACCTAGGAGATGAGTGGATAATCTGCTTGGTAATCTGGTCAGGTGTATCTTGGTGATTTGGTCGGTCAGAGGATTTGCCTTGGCATGCCATAGCCGGTCATTCCAGACTGGGAAGCTCCTTTGTTGGTGCCCATCTGTAGACCAATGACGCTCTGCCCTTCTTTTAATTTATCTTTGGAAAATTCACGTCTGTTCTCGATGGATTTCCTAAAAGATGTGAAGAACTTATTATACCAGGAAGGAACAAATAGAGTTTACCATACTTAAAAAAAACAAAAAAAAATAAAATAAAATAGAACTGGACTTTTTGGACTTAGTCCTTAAAGGGGTACTCCGCCCCTAGACATCTTATCCCCTATCCAAAAGATAGGGGATAAAATGTCTGATAGCGGGGGTCCCCACGCTGCGGCACTGCAGGTGCACGGAACGAACTTCGCTCTGGGCCTAGTTCACTCCTTGCCTGATGACAAGGGTTGTGCGAGGCTGCCACGCCCCTCCCATAGACTTGCATTGAGGGGGCGTGGCCGTGACATCATGAGCCTCTATCCTTTGGATAGAGGATAAGATGTCTAGGGGTGGAGTGCAGCTTTAAAAGGGGTACTCCGCTGCTCAGCGTTTGGAACAAACTGTTACAAATACTGGAGCTGGCGCCGGGAGCTCGTGACGTTATAGCCCCGCCCCCTCAATGCAAGTCTATTGGAGGGGGCGTGACAGCTGTCACGCCCCCTCCCATAGGCTTGCATTGAGGGGGCGGGGCGTGATGTAATGAGGGGGAGGGGCGTGATGTCATGAGGGGGAGGGGCGTGATGTCATGAGGGGGAGGGGCTATGGTGGCCCAAGCTCCCGGCGCCAGCGTTCGAAACAGTTTGTTCCAAACACTGAGCAGCGGAGTACCCCTTTAAGTTTTCAGCAGGTAAGATTTACGCATCATTTTTAACAGCCTTGTAAATCTTTCATGTCTTATACTTTGCTGAACAAAAAGTAGGCAAAAAAGCACGGACCTCCAGCTGCTCCACTTGTGAAAATGAAAGGTGCATAAAACTTGACTTTTAATCCATTAGGTTAAAAACATGCCACGACTAAGAGCCAGATTCGGCTCGAAACGTGTCTGTTGTTTCTTCTTTGTGTGTCTTATGTCAATGGATATACGATGTTTTTAACCTTATGGATTAAAAGTCAAGTTTTATGCACCTTTCATTTTCACAAGTGGAGCAGCTGGAGGTCCGTGCTTTTTTGCCTACTTTTTCATGCTGTCATCAAGGTGGTTCCCAGCTACTTAAAAAGAGTTATGCAGTTTAAGAAGACATATCCCCTATTCACAATATAGGGGATAAGGGTCAGATCCCCCGCTATCTCCTGTGCAGTGCCCTAGCTCCTTGCATGGGTGGGTGTTTACCACGGCATCAAGCTGTGGCCGACAAGCCCCTTCCATACATCCCTGTGGGAGAGCCGGAGATACAGCATTCGGATATCTCCACCTCTCCCATAGAGATGCATAGAGGGGGGCGTATTGGCTGCAGCTTTGTGCCGTGGTTGACAAACCCCTACACTCACGCTGCAGTCGGATCCACCGCAATCTGACACTTATCCTCTATTTTCCAGATAGGGGATACGTTTTGATTGATAGATCTCTTTCCCAGTTTGTGTATAGGGAAGAGATCTATCAATCAAGTCCTATGGGGCAGGCAGAAGCCACCAGGGACCACCCCAATGACTTGTGGTTCAGATAGCATGATAGTGATTTGTACAATTGCACTGAATAGTGTATAGGAAATGTCCCTATGGAGCCCTGGAAAGGGCATTTTTTCATAAAATTAGTAGATATTCAAATTATTTCTAAGGAACTTAATGGTGGTGGATTCCTGGGACTGAGCTTAACTCGGGTATTTAACCAACATCCAAGTCCCAATATAGGAAATAGTGCTTAAAAGGGGTACTCCGCAGCTCAACGTTTGGAGCAAACTGTTCCGAACGCTGGAGCCGGGAGCTAGTGACGTCATAGCCCGTCCCCTCATGACATCACACCACGCCCCCTCAATGCAAGTCTATGGGAGGGGGCGTGACAACAGTCACGCCCCCTCCCATAGACTTGCATTGAGGTGGCGGGACGTGACATGAGGGGGTGGAGTTATGACGTCACTAGCTCCTGGCACTGTCTCCAGCGTTCGGAACGCCCTTTAAATAGTCAAACCTTGCAACACTTGATTTGGTGCAAAGCACTCACTTTGGGAACCAGTTGGGATCTCCACGGAACTGGCAATCGCTCTTTGTAACCGCAATACCACCCAGGTTCATCAGAGTCCGCTGGACACTGGCCATGTCCTTTCCTGTGGAAGATAAGAAAAATATTATATAAAAGGGATTTTTTACATTTATTTTTTATTTTTGCCAGTCCTCATTTACACATGTATGTCTACAACACGTTATGAACAAGACGATATTAGAGATGATGATGTAAAACACCATGCCAGTAAAGGAATGGGCCCCGATAATTTTAACAAAATGGCTTCCATACCTTCCCACAAGTCAACTGTCTGGAACAAGTCAGTAGCTGCAATGCCGTATTTCTCGCAGGCCTTGAGGAACTGGGACACCTGCTCCATCTGTTTGAAGGCCATTGCTGATGACTGGATTTTGGCCACTGAACCGGGGGCAAGAGAGTTGATCAAGTGACAAAGTACCTAAAGTGGTTAGAAGAAATAAATACGGAGACAAATTTGGTTAGACATTTTGTGATCCACCTACGACCTTTCGCCATTTTATAGCATTTTAGGAGAACTTTAAAATAATATGATGGGTATGGAAAATGCCTTTAGAAAAGTTCCAGCCAAAATTAAAGGGGTACTTCCGTGGAAAACACTTTTTTTTTTTTTTTTTTTAAATGAACTGGTGCCAGAAAGTTTAACAGATTTGTAAATGACTTCTATTTAAAAATCTTTACCCTCCCAGTACTTATTAGCAGCTGTATGCTACAGAGGAAATTCTTTTCTTTTTGAATTTCTCTTTTGTCTTGTCCACAGTGCTCTCTGCTGACACCTCTGTCCGTGTCAGAAACTGTCCAGAGCAGCCTAGGTTTGCTATTGGGGTTTTTCTCCTGCTCTGGACAGTTCCTGACACGGACAGAGGTGTCAGCAGAGAGCACTGTGGTCAGACTGAAAAGAAATTCCTCTAGTATACAGCTGCCAATGAGTACTGGAAGGACAAATATTTTTTAAATAGAAATAACTGACTAATCTTTTTAACTTTCTGGCACCAGAGTTTTCCACCAGAGTACACCTTTAACTTATCCTGTGGAAAGGGGATAAGTAGCTAATCACTGGGTCCCCCCCCGCTATCTCCTGAACAGTCCTCGACTCTCTCAGTAAGGAGCGCGTGTCATCTACCAGTAGACCGGGCACGCTCTATTCATTTCTATGGGAGCGTTAAGGATGCTCGAGTGTTGTACTCTGGTCTTTTCGTCGATTCCATAGAAATTAATGTGGTCGGACCTTCCCCCCACGATCAGCTATTTAGTTAATTTTAGCTGGAGTTCTCCTTTAATATTGTTCTATTCAAAGGCTCTGTACCATAATTTGGGGATTCTGGAAAGGTTTCACAACAATACAATTATATCCTTCTTTTGCCCTATAAAGCGTTGTCCACCTTGTCGAAATGTTTCCAATAATGCAGCTTGTTTTGGTCATGACATGTTAGCACTTAGTTTTCGACCATTAGGTGGCACTATTTAGTCATTGATTTATCTAGTTTTTCCCACCAAGTTTTAGGGTATACTTAGGGAGAAATTTAAGTGGGAGCAGCTTCAAAGTGTGAAGAAAAATCCAACATTATCTAAAAACTAGCAGCACGTTTGGGAACTATATCCAAGGTAGAAAACACAACAGGCACTCACCGTTTCTGAAGATTTCTTTTATTCTGGTATCGCCAAAATGTGCATAAACAAAGGAATGTTGGGGGGAGGGGGTATGAACTTGATAGCAGGGGTGTTACGTAACAGAACCCCCCCCCCCTGCAATAAAGTTCATAACCCCCCCCACCACTACCACATACCTACCTTGTTGAGTGCTTGTTGTCCTTCCTACCTTGGATATAGTTGCTACATGTTTACCTGAGCACCTCGGTATGAAGGAGTAGCATGCAGGACAGGGTCGGCCGACTTGTACTCCAAAACTAACTAGTGCATACAGTAACCAAAGTGGTGGTGCCGGATCTATTCTCATTGTGAACACAGAACCACGTTTGAACGTTTCACTTTTGGTCCCAAGACCGATATGACTATTCCCACTGCAGGCACCAAACACACTTAAGTCTAAAGTATTCCAATAGATGACATTTTTGGCTTAGATGTTGCAAACAATGTTACTTCCAAGACACCATTTATCAGATTTGGGTTTTATTTCCCTTTAAGTTCCGCACTTTAACAGCCAGCATCGTAATCTCCAGACCTTGTCACAACCAATTCTCAGACAAAATCTTTGGCTCGGCTTATTTTCTTAAACTTTAATGTAAACGCCAAGAGCCCAGCGGTAGTTCTGGAGAGTTGGTCTCTGGTGGTGTCTACGTAGATTTCATATGAAAACATTTTGACGCATCGTACTCACTGTGCCGTCTTTCAGCCACTTCTGGAAACCAGACTTCCCTGCTTCCTCGGGATGCCCACAGTCAGGAGGGCACTGAGCGACTATCCACTGTGTCAGGATGTTCTCCAGCTCGGGGTCATACTTCTGATCAATCTTCAACTGAACTTCCCTGCTCAGTCCATAGGATGGTCCTTTGTTTGCCATTTTAGTGGTTGGTGGTTAGGGTCTCTGTAAGGAGGAAACAAGAATCTAGGTAAAGAACTCGAAGACCAAACCGAAATGTCGAGATTTAGGAATATGATGCAATAGAACACAATGGGAGGATCCAGACCCAGTATAAAAAGACAGATGGTGTTTCTTGCTAATATGCTCCTAAAAGGCTAACATAGATTTTCCTTTTCCCCTTTTTTTTTAAATAAATAAATATAAGGGAGTCTGAGCATGAGCCGATGGTAAACAACATTTATATCTTTCCTAAGGCTTAAGAACAAAAATGGAAAGCTGTCTTTTCTAACTTCAAGATAGATATGTTGGATGTGTAATTCCATGGAAAGGCGCCAGAGACATTAACATTAGGGACTGGACAGGTTGGGTTTTCGCACAATCTTGTTTTATTATACAAATCTGCTGGCCAACATTAAAGGGGTACTCCGCTCCTAGACATCTTATCCCCTATACAAAGGATAGGGGATAAGATGTCTGACAGTGTTTTTTTAGAGCGTCGGGTGCAACGCCAAAGGCTCGTGACATCACAGCCACGCCCCCTCAATGCAAGTCTATGGGAGGGGGCGTTACTTGCATTGAGGGGGCATGGCCGTGATGTCACGAGCCTCCGCCCCGCATCGCCAGCCATCCGGCACAGAGCGAAGATCGCTCCGTGAACCGGATGTCTGAGGTGCCACAGCAGAGATCGCAGGGGTCCCAGCGACGTGATCCCCGCGATCAAACATCTTATCCCCTATCCTTTGAATTCAGGATAAGATGTCTAGGGGAGGAGTACCCCTTTAATGAATTTCATGTATATGGCCAATATAATGGTCTATTAAAGGGGAACTCCAGCACTTAACTTATCCCCTATCCACATGATAGGGGATAAGTGTCGGATCGCGGAGGGTCTGACCACTGGGATTCTCTTGCCCCCCACCCTGGCTCACCCCATGCACGAAGCGACCACAGCTGACCACATGATGACAAGCTCCCTCAATGCATCTCTATGGGAGAGCCAGAGATATAGCATTCCTGTATCTCCCACTCTCCCAGAGAGATACACAGAGGGGCATATCGGCTACCGCGTTGTGCATTGGTCAACACAGCTCTGTTCACAAAGCAGTGGCCATTCCGTGCATGGGTAGAGTACCAGAGTTCCCCTTTAAATAGGACTTAAAGTAAACCGGTCATTGGTTTCATACTGCCTGAACCACTAATCATTGGGGTGCTATCCCAGACAGTGAGAAACCCCTGAATCAAGGCTGGTGGGGCAGAGAGAAACCATAGGGAACTGCCCTATCTGGCGATAATTTAGGCATCATGAAAGTGATGACAAGTTCTCTTTAAAAATCATGTTTTTGGCAAAACAAAAACTCAATATTTTTTCAGTAGCATATTTTTTAATGCTGCAACTCTAATGCGTATGGGATAAATTAAGTTCCTGTTTCATGTTCATCTTACTTAAGTTTCAGGTTTGCTAAAGAGGACAGCCCCTTGAAGCTTAAGAACAAAATTTATTAAAGGGTCCCATCTGCTGGGAACCCTCCACAGTCAACTCTACATGACAGCGCAACTGCTTACACATCACCCATTCATAATAGGATGGGTTCACACCACGTTTTGTACTTACAGTTCCCGTATACGGCTGGGAGGAGAGGGCGGGGCTTAATCGCGGTGCCCGCACTCTATAGGGGAACCGTATTTAATGCATGTCTATGAGCCGACCGAAGTGAACCGCAGCCTCCGGTCTGCTGCGTTTCCGGCCGTATGCGGTTTTTCCGACCACAGGCAAAAACGTGGTCGACCGCGTTTTTTGTCTACAGTCGGGAAACCGCATATGGCCAAAAACGCAGCCGACCGGACCTCCCAGCCGTATACGGGAACCGTAAGTACAAAACGTGGTGTGAACCTACCCTTAAAGTAATTGTCTATGTAGAACACCAGTGTCACTCTTTTATTCCCTTGACATCTGCAGTCAGGGACGAGTCAGGACACTGCCATAGACCTGGAATGGTCATCTGGTCTTGTCAGTCCGGCCATTCATTTTAATGTATATGGGCACCACAAACTGTTCCGAACGCTAAAGCCGTGAGCTCGTGACGTCATAGCCTCACCCCCTCATGATGTCACGCCCCCTCAATGCAAGTCTATGGGAGGGGGGGCGTGACAGCAGTCACGCCCCCTCCCATAGACTTGCATTGAGGGGGCGGGGTGTGATATGAGGGGGCGGGGCTATGACATCACAAGCTCCCGGCTCCAGCGTTCGGAACAGTTTGTTCCAAACGTTGAGCAGCAGAGTACCCCTTTAAAAGGTCTTATTCCACTAGTAGAAGTGGATAATTGTTGGGGTTGACTCCTCAGACCGCCTCATGACCTCTAGAACAGGGTCCTGGGTCTCCCATTGGAACAGAGCACATGCACCGCTGCTCCATTCCTGGTCTGTAGGATCTGCCGGAGATGGCCGAGTACAATGCTCGCTATTTCTGGCAGCTCCCATAGACAATGAAGTAACAGTGAACATGTGTGTCCGCCGCTGTATTTTGATGGGTGACTCAGGACCCTGTTCATGAGATTACATGTGTCCCAGCAGTCAGATTCCCCCCCCCCCCTTGATCGTACACTAAGTTCTTATGGTGGGATAATACCCTTTAAGACTTCGGTTAAGACACAGCACAGACCACATGTCCTAACTTGTAAAAAAACATTATGGGTTATGTAAAATCTCAACGATAGTCAACTGAACTATTCACCTTCTGAAAGGTCCGGATATTCGCAACCCACAGGAAACTCCCCCACCATGTCCTGTTTGTGTTACACGGAAGCCGTAACGATGAGCTACTATACAAGGAGGGTGGGGAACTGAAATCTTTATCTGGGTTCTGTAGCCCCCATCTCTTTTTGAGCATCACATTGCCTGTAGAGGGATCCCTTTACAGATTTCCATGGGGCATTAAAAAGGGCATAGATGGGCACAGCAAGGAAATAATTCTACCGCTGTACAAATCACTAGTCAGACCACACATAGAATACTGTGTACAGTACTGGTCAGACCACACATAGAATACTGTGTACAGTACTGGTCAGACCACACATAGAATACTGTGTACAGTACTGGTCAGACCACACATAGAATACTGTGTACAGTACTGGTCAGACCACACATAGAATACTGTGTACAGTACTGGTCAGACCACACATAGAATACTGTGTACAGTACTGGTCAGACCACACATAGAATACTGTGTACAGTACTGGGCACCAGTGTACAAGATAGATATAGTGGAGTTGGAGAGGGTTCAAAGACGGGCAACCAGAGTAATATGGGAATGGGAGGACTAAAGTACCCAGAAAGATTATCAGAATTAGGGTTACTTAGTTTAGAAAAAATTCTTAGGGCGACCTAATAACTACCGTATTTTTCGTCATATAAGACGCTCCGGCATATAAGACGCAACTAATTTTATAGGATAAAAATCTAGAAAATAAAGATTCTGAACCAAATACAATGTAAAGTATAGGACAGTGATCTTCAACCTGAGGACCTTCAGATGTTGCAAAACTACAACTCCCAGCATGCCCAGACAGCCGTTGGCTGTCCGGGCATGCTGGGAGTTGTAGTTTTGTAACATTTGGAGGTCCGCTGGTTGAAGACCACTGGTATAGGAGGTAATACTCACGTGTCCCCGCCGCTCCGGACCCATCACCGCTGCCCTGGATGTCGACCTCCATCGCTGTCGCGCGTCCCCGGGGTGTCCCCGTTGCTCCGGAACGTCTCTGCTGCCCGGTATCCTCGCTCTTTGTCGCTACACCTGCCGCTCCTATTGGATGACGGCGTGCGCGACGACGTGATGACGACGAAGGAGAGCGCCGGCCATGCAGGGGATCCCGGCACGGAGCAGACACCGAGGAGGCAGGTAAGGTCCCTCCCGGTGTCCTGTAAGCTGTTCGGGATGCCGCGATTTCACTGCGGTGGTCCCGAACAGCCCGACTGAACAGCCGGGTTAGTGTCATTTTCCCTTCAGATGCGGCGGTCAGCTTTGATCGGCGCGTTTGAAAGGTTAATACAGGGCATCACCGCGATCGGTGATGTCCTGTACTAGCGGCGGATCCTGGCCGTTGATGGCCGCCGCGATAGTGCGTCTTATAAGGCGAATACACACCTAACTTTTCCCCCCCAGTTTTGGGGAAGAAAAAGTGCGTCTTATGCAGCGAAAAATACAGTATGTATAAATATATCAGGGGACAGTACAGAGATCCCTCCCATGATCTATTCATACACTACACCAGCACCGACAGGGGTTCTTTACTGTAAGAGCAGTGAGACTATGGAACTCTCTGCCAGAGGAAGTGGCCATGGTGAACTAAAAAAAAAAAAAAGATCAGCATGGGCCTGGTGCATTACTAGAGAGTAATAACATTACAGATTATGTATTCTAGATCTATAGGGACAGAACGCTGATCCAGGGATCTATTCTGATGCATATTGGAGTCGGAAAGGAATTTTTCCCTGGTATGGAGCAATTGGCATCAACTTTAGGTTTTTTTTTTTTGCCTTCCTCAGGATCAACACAGTAGGGACACAATAGGGATATAGGTTGAACTTGATGGACTCCTTTACATAGCTCATAATAAAAAAGCCCAAAGTATATTTGTCCAACCTCATCTGGGTTCCTTCTCTCCAGGGGTCCCATTACTTTACATATAGGCAGCAGCTGCCTTGACTGCCGGGACGTAGCCTTACACCTCTAATTTTCCGTGGCAGTACATTATCCCATATGGTAAATCAATACAAAGAGTTCAGTATGAGCTTATAATACAGAGCCCAATAATGGGATTTTATTATGGCCCTCTTAGATTATTATGGCCGAGGGGTTAGTTGCAATTGGCAGAAGCTAAGTAACCTAATATAAGGTTCTCTTGATAACCCCCCTGACTCAGCGTTCCTCTATTACTGTAATTACTGATAATGGGCCGGAGCCCTGTATAAATACTCAGTCTACTGCAATCACATCATTCAGGGGATACGTTCCAAGTTTGCTTCGTAGAGATTAAAAGGCACCGATTGCCGGCATGCCACAGGGTCGAAACTGTTTTTTTCCTAGATAAGAATACAAAACGTGTATTCATTGAAGACTAAAAACCAGTAGGGTGCCCAGTGCCTCCTGCCGTACAGCTGTCAAAATGACTCCTAACAGAGCTCCGAAAGGGTGGTCAACAATATCCCATCCCTCAGATGAATTTTAAGGCAAGGTTTACGCTGCCGTTGTGCTCCATTTGTCTTTTTTTTTTTTGCACCAAACGGTCCCTGAACGGGTCAGAGCACAACTGACACCATCGGACCCCTGATGTCTCCTCATGACTTTAATGGGGTCCATCTGCTTTTTGCTTCTTCACAGAAGTTGAGTAGAGAAATCAAAATAGGATATGCAGTTTTTTGTTCTCCGCTAAACTCCCGTCTTTCAGGCGGAATGACCAGCGGTGCTTTACGGCAGTGTAAGCAAGCTCTTAAAAGTGGTACTCCGCCCCTAGACATCTTACACCCTTATCCAAAGGATAGGGGATAAGATGTCTGATCGCGGGGATCCCACCACTGGGGACCCCAGTGATCTTGGCTGGGGCACCCCAGACATCTTCGCTCCTTGCCGGATGACTGGCGATGCGGGGCGGAGGCTTGTGACGTCACGGCCATGCCCCCTCAATGCAAGTCTATGGGAGGGGGCGTGACGGCTGTCACGCCCCCTCCCATAGACTTGCATTGAGGGGACATGGCCGTGACGTTACGAGCAGGGCGTGGCAGTGACATCACGAGTCTCCGGTGCTGCACCCAACGCTGAAACAAACACCGGGTGCAGCAGGGAGATCGCAGGGGTCCCCAGCGGCAGGATCCCCACGATCAGGCGTCTTCTCCCTATCCTTTGGATAGGGATAAGATGTCTAGAGGTGGAGTACCCCTTTAAAGAGCATTGTGAGGGTTGGGAATGACAGAAAGTCCTTGGTGCCCTTACACATAGGCCCAAAACATTTGGTTATCTGGCAGCTTTTTTCCCCCCATACCCCTGAATGTTAGGCGTGGCACAGCTCTGATGTCCACTTATCTCTCTGAGAACAAAAGGGTCAGGCATTTGAAATCCCACTTTTCTGACCCTTCTCTCCCCCCACATCAACTGTTTTGGATTTTGGCCAACTTTTGACTAAAGAGTATGGGAACCTGAAAGGTGCCCATACAACCTATACTAAAGTCGTCCTAGCCAATCACCGTTGGCAGCTTGTCCAAGGCAGTGGTCTCCAAATTATGGACCTCCAGCTTTTTCAAAACTACAACTCCAAGCATGCCCGGACAGCCAACACAACCAGTAGAGCAATATGTGGACACAACCTCAGAAGAGGTGTATATCTACCATATATCCTGATCCCATAGAGATAGCGGCAGTATACGGATCTGGGAGGGGAGGAGTCTGTGAGCTGCTAAGAGGGATCTGATAGGTGATAAGGTCATTCTGTAGTCCACAGGAAGTCAGCTGACCCAGAACTTAATTCATTTTGACATATGAAACACTTAATTTTCTGAGTGTGGATCACAAGGCCCTGACATCGACAAAAACAAACACCGGAGTGCTCCTTTAAGTAAGAATATTGTAGGTTCTAAGTAGCGGCAGAGACTGGCACGCGCAGTTTTCCTTTCTTTTCCAATGTCTCTGCTCTCACACATTCCAGCTCCTGTCTCTGAACAGCAGAGCAAACATTGTCATGTATGAACCAAGGTCCCTGCACAACTCCGACCATCACAGTACTTTTCCACCACTTGTTCGGAAGCCAGCCAAGATTGTGTCGTGGAGAAGAGATAGCCAGGCAGTTGCTAAGAGACAAGACCGCAGCCTGTCCAAGACCTCGCGATGATGCAATGGTAATTAGATTTATTAGAGATAAACAAGCTGCGCATAGAGGATTACAACGTGTTATGTGACGCATCCACCTAAGAGTAAATGAGGCACTACAAGTGCAATAATAACCTATTACTGGAGAGTATTCACTGCCTGCTGCCATATACTGATCCTGAGTTATATGCCAGAGTTGTACTCACTATTCTGCTGGTGAGGTCACTGTGTACATACATTACATTACTTATCCTGTACTGATCCTGAGTTATATCCTGTATTATACTCCAGAGCTGTACTCACTATTCTGCTGGTGAGGTCACTGTGTACATACATTACATTACTTTCCTGTACTGATCCTGATTTATATCCTGTATTATACTCCAGAGCTGTACTCACTATTCTGCTGGTGAGGTCACTGTGTACATACATTACATTACTTATCCTGTACTGATCCTGAGTTATATCCTGTATTATACTCCAGAGCTATACTCACTATTCTGCTGGTGAGATCACTGTGTACATACATTACATTACTTATCCTGTACTGATCCCGAGTTACATCCTGTATTATACTCCAGAGCTGTACTCACTATTCTGCTGGTGAGGTCACTGTGTACATACATTACATTACTTATCCTGTACTGATCCTGAGTTATATCCTGTATTATACTCCAGAGCTGTATTCACTATTCTGCTGGTGAGGTCACTGTGTACATACATTACTTATCCTGTACTGATCCTGAGTTATATCCTGTATTATACTCCAGAGCTGTACTCACTATTCTGCTGGTGAGGTCACTGTGTACATACATTTCATTACTTATCCTGTACTGATCCTGAGTTATATCCTGTATTATACTCCAGAGCTGCATTCATAATTATGTTGCGATATTGAAAACAGGCAACAACATTGTGGTCAGACTTTAGCTTTAATGGGTATGAGTGTGTTAGTTTTTCCTACATTAGAAGGCTGCAAATGGTTCGGTGTAGAGTGGGCACTTTCCAGAATGCAACTCCCTAAAACAGTGTTTTCCAAACAGCATGTCTTGAGCTGTTGCAAAACTACTACTCCCAGCATGCCCGGACAGTCTTCGGCTGTCCGGGCATGCCAGGAGTTGTAATTTTGCAACAGCTGGGGACATGCTGTTTGGAAAACACTGACCTAGAACAAGCACTGTGCGGACACTATAAGAAGCAACAGGATCACCGGATCTGTACCTTGGCAAACATTAACCTCGTCCAAAAGATTATCCTCCCAAATCAGAGCCTCCACCCTGATGTCCCTGCACCTCCAGCTGGGTGTGAATAAGGCTATCGAGTCTGTGAATGTCAAACACAACCGTGCCCTAAAAGCACACATGGAGCCTACAGAGTGTGCCAGTGCCAACCCCACCCATCCTGTAGTACAACGATGACTGATCACCTGACTAAGGACCATTTATAGGATATCATTATGTTATAACAGCGCAAGTATACCTGTAGGGAACAATAAAAAGATTAGGAAATTTAGAAAATTTTTGCAAATATCATACATGCAGTTTTACCTACTAAATGCCCCCCATAAAGCTTTTTAAAAAGGAGTATTCCTGGATTTTTTTTTTCTTAAGTGACTATGCTACGGAGTCTGAAAAGTTAGTATAGTTTATAATATAGGGTCTGTACCCGTGTTTCATGGTGGTCTCCCAATTCTTATGCGATCTTTGTCCCGATAATCATTTTTAGCATACAAGATTAGTGTCAAAATGAGTGCATTGCGGCCTGAGACATTACATAACTAGTTAGGTGTTGAAAGGGAGCTTGACAGTGCTTCAATGCGTGTCCAACAAGAAATAATGGCAACACACGCAATTATAACTGCTCAAAGACTTTTTTTTTTTTGTGAGATGTATTAATCTCCTGAATATATATGATATTCACCCAAGTGCACAATAATATTTCAGCAGTGTACAGCCGGAGATTTCACTAGCTCGCCAGGTTCTCAATCCTTGTATGACCTGTGTCCATTAGTACGGCCATCTCCTACACCCGAGGGTGTGTAAGTTAATGCTTCAATGCGTGGGCCAAACGCTGGGTTAGAGGGAAATCATTCTCCTCAGGGCTGCAGGGAATATAAATTTCAAGCACGCATGAAAGAGAGCCTAGCTGGGCCGCAATGGGTGGGGTGGTTAATGTGTGGGAGGGATCTAATTGACCCCCCACCTAGAAACAAGGGATCCTGGGGATTGTGGTTGGATGCCGGGAACACAAACAAAAAATTATAATTTCACAAAAAGAAAGCAGCAGCGCTATGGTGGACTCACAACACATACATACAGACGTCTCGCGCAGTGCCTGGGTAATGAAGACATATGACACTATTCACTTGTAGAAAAAAAGATGAATAGAACACCACAGGTTGGACCGAACCAACATGAGGATTCGAATACTTCTGAATAATAGTGACGCCATGGAAGAGATGATGATGATCAGGCAGTTGGATTTCATGTCCGATTATTTTGTACTCTTAAAAAAAAAAAAAAACTTGGTTTGACAGGCCGAATATAGGACAAGAGGGGAAAGGCTTCTTCTTGAGGAGAGCATTTACGCTCTACTGGGAATTCTGGGAAGAAAGGATATACAAAGCAGCTCTCACACCACTTTGCATACATTACCAGTCAGCTTCCAAGACTGCTAGTTGGAGTAAATCACTTACTTGAAGAAAGTAGCGGGAAAGCTACATGGAAAAATTGGGGTGAGAGCTGCTTTGAATATCCTTTCTTTCCAGAATTCCCTGAAGACCGTGGTCTCCACACCTCTTTAGGATTCTTTCCTCAAGGAGAAACATAACCTATTTTGTCCTGCAACAAAAGGCCTCTCACTACCCAGCCAGCACCCCGCTCTGTACTGATGAGGGACAAAACCTTCAGATGGGTAATCTTTCCTTCCTGAGAGATATCTGGCTTGGCATATATTCCCAGTCAGGTTCCAAGACTTCTATTTGGAGTTAAATCCTGACTTTATGGGAAAGCCACTTGCAAAGTGGTGTAAGAGCCGCTCTGCATATCCTTTCTAGGCCAAATATATACACAAGCAGTGGGGGATCGGGAGAGATAGCCGTCAGCCTAATACGTGTTCAGCTGGAAGTTATCTTAAGACGCCAATAACCTAATGAGTCCGTAAAACTCACCCAACATCAGTGGGTTCTGCCGACTACCGTCTATTGTATATGTTCACACTTCGGGATTTCCGTGCTCAATCTTGCGCTTGGGAATTCCATTGTGTGAACTTTAAAGGGGTATTCCGGCCTTATACATCTTATCTCCTTTCCAAAAGGTAGGGGATAAGATGTATGATTGCAGGGGTACCGCCGCTGGGACCCCCGTGATCTCGGTGCAGCCCCCTACATTCTGTGCCAGACGCAGCCCTCGAGATTTGACGTCATGTCACACCCCCTCCATTCATTTCTATGGGAGGGGGCGTGATGGCCGTCACGGACCCGTTTACCCTGTGGAATGTCCGTTCTTCCGGCAGCATTACTCGTGGACTACATTGAGGTCAATGGTGATTGCACAGGTCCGCACGGTCCTGTCGCTGAAGGATTTTGGAGGCCGCCGACAGATGAAATCTCAGAGTGGAATTCCTGACCGGAATTCTGCGAGCGGAGATACCGTAGTGTGAACATACCCTTAGAGCTTTATTACTATCAGGCTGGAGCGAGGTGAAGGGTTAACACGTAGAGGAAGCGGTGAGGCAGATATCTGCCGTAAGAGGATGCGAGACGTGTACAGTGGCCAACGTGTTATTATACAAAGCAGATCCCTGTTCTTATCATCATCTTGACAGCCATATACAAGCAGAGCCGGAGCGGTCTCCCTCCCGAACCCGGGCCCGCCCCACCACAATCTCCCTCAGATGCAGTAAAAAAGGAAGTTACAGATGTAGCTTACTTTTTTGTCATATTATCTGGTTAAAGGGGTACTCCGCCAGAAATCATCTCATCCCCTATCCAAAGAATAGGGGATAAGATGTCTAATCACGGGGGTCCTTCTGCTCAGTCATGGCACCCCAGTCATCTGGTGCACGGAGCGAACTGCGCTCCGTGCCGGATGACTGGCGACTACAGCTGCCACGCCCCCTCCATTCATGTCTATGGGAGGTGGAGTGACGGCTACGTAGTAGGCCACATCAATATCTACAAATATACACACATAGCTAACTAATCAATACAGGGTGTAGACATTGGATTTACTCGGTGCGACTATGACAAGTCTGAGCAACGTCAGAGCACGGATTGGAAGTCTTGTCATGGGGAAAAAGTCTTAGATAACCTATAAAACTGTATATATATGTATATATATATATATGTATGAGAACGCGGTGGTAATGGTCGAGTCTGGACACAATCATCTTGTTTACCAGGAATCTTGATTCTAGAGAAACTTCAAGATCCACATTTGTTCCAGATTTATTATTATTATTATAATCGTAAACTATTTAGCCCCCAATTACTAAGCAGATAGCGGGTTTCTACTGTCCAGCCGCGGTCACGGTTTCTATTACAACCATCGAACCGCTCTGGGTTATTGCACAAAAATATTTCTCCCTACAAAAAAAAAAAAAAAACTTACAGTATCTAAAATCTCTGCGCTCCTCCTTGGGGAAAAAACGGCGCTGCCAGCAATATTCCTATTACTGGATAGAATATAAAGTACGATGAGTTTCTGGGCCGGCACCTTCATCAGGTACCATCTGTGTGTCGGAAAGCTAGGTGACCACCAGGGATGGCCACATTTTGGAATGTAGGAAAAAGAGCAACGATGGTGATCATAAAGCTTTCAGAGAAAACGGATACCTAGAAATAGCAGCGAGACCAGTGTGCTTCCAGCTGTTGTAAAACTACAACTCCCAGCATGCCCAGAGAGCCTGCCTGCACAGCCAAAGGCTGCCAGCAATATTCCTAATGAAATGTGATAAAATGTAATACTGTTAAGTAAGACGGGTTTCCAGGACGGTCCGGCCCCTGCATCAGGTACCCAGTATATGGGTCTAGGAAAGCTGGGTGACCACTATTGCAGCTGCCATTACAGGATTGGTCACATAGGGAGATTCTGGAATGTAGGAAAGATGAGTGACAACAGCCATATTGGTGATTAGCTGCTCCTTAGATATTTCTATGTATTTGGGTAATCACCAATATGGCTGTTCTTATGTTCCAGAGTCGCCCTGTGTGACCATCCCTGTTATGGCAGCTGCAGTAGTGGTCACCCAGCTTTCCTAGACACAGATAGCGGGTACCTAATGAAGGGGCTGGACAGTCCTGGAAACCAGTCGTAGTTAAATAAAGGTATTACACTTTATCACATTTCATCCAGTCTTAGGAATATTGGTGGCAGCCTTTGGCTGTCTGGGCATTCTGGGAGTTGTAGTTTTGCAACAGCTGGAGGCACACTGGTTGGGAAACACTGGCCCTAGCTGCTCGTTAGCCATTTCTAGGTATTTGGGTAGACCAGTGTTTTTCAACCAGGGTTCCTCCAGCTGTTGCAAAACTACAACTCCCAGCATGCCCGGACAGCCAAAGGCTGCCAGAAATATTCCTAAAACTGGATGAAATGTGTTAAAATGTAATACTTTAATTCACTTACGTGTTTCCGGGCTGGTCAGGCCCCTTCATCATCATCAGGTACCCGGTATCAGTGTCTAGGAAAGCTGGGTGACTGCATTACAGGGATGGTCACATAGGGAGATTATGGAATGTAGGAAAGCTGAGTGACGACATGATCACCCAGATACCTAGAAATAACAGACCAGTGTTTTCCAACCAGTTGTTTCAAAACTACAACTCCCAGCATGCCCGGACAGCCTTAATGCTGGGAGTTACAGTTTTGCAACAGCTGGAGGCACCCTGATTGAAAAACAGTGAGCTAGATAGTAAGGATAATGTCAGAAGAATCTTGGAAAATCTTGATGCCTCCTCCTTGACCCCAAAGACAATCGGACATTTCATTCCTCAATAGAGATGGAGGAAAAGGCGCAGAAAGAAAAGCATTTTCGCCAAGTATTTCTGGTCGTCTTGGGTACGGAGCAGGAGACTTGAGCGGTCTGGGTCTTGGCAGAGCCCAGCTGCAGGAAGTCTGGGAATTCTCAAGATACCAGGATAAAGTTTCCACTTTTTTTTATGAATTATGAATTGTACAAATGCCAGGGCAGCGGATGAGAGACGGAGGGCATGGTGGGTAATTTATGAGGAAGATACAGAGGATAGAGAGAGGGAGTGCATTTCGATTTCAGTCCATTTGTGGCCTGGATTAGAATTTTTTTTTATTTTTTTTAAAACAGCGCCACTCTTGTCATCAGGTTATGTGAGGTATTGCAGCCCAGTTCCATTGAAGAAGTGAATGGAGGCAAGTTGTGTATTTTTTGCTGTTTTAGTCACTCGCTGGTCAAGATATTGGTGTGTACCCATTCAGATATTTGTTGACAGGACGAATATGACTATAGCCTATGTATACAGGAGGGGGCTAGCTACATCTCTGAGGCAGGGCCAGTTCTGCCTATAGGCAAAATAGGCAGCTGCCTAGAGTGCCCTTTTGATGGGGCGCTGCTCTTCCCGCTGCAAGAAAGTTAGTAACCAGCCAACATCTAAGCACCTGCCCAGCCAGAACCGCCGTCGCGTGAGGAGGGGGTTTGTTACAATGTGTGACACCCCAGTAGTAAGGAGATTACATGAGGAGGAGGTTTGTTACAGTGTGACACCCCAGTAGTAAGGAGATTATATGAGGAGGGGGTTTGTTACAGTGTGTCACCCCAGTAGTAAGGAGATTACATGAGGAGGGGGTTTGTTACAGTGTGACACCCCAGTAGTAAGGAGATTACATGAGGAGGAGGTTTGTTACAGTGTGACACCCCAGTAGTAAGGAGATTACATGAGGAGGGGGTTTGTTACAGTGTGTCACCCCAGTAGTAAGGAGATTACATGAGGAGGGGGTTTGTTACAGTGTGTCACCCCAGTAGTAAGGTGATTACATGAGGAGGGGGTTTGTTACAGTGTGTCACCCCAGTAGTAAGGTGATTACATGAGGAGGAGGTTTGTTACAGTGTGTCACCCCAGTAGTAAGGAGATTACATGAAGAGGTGGTTTGTTACAGTGTGACACCCCAGTAGTAAGGAGATTACATGAAGAGGTGGTTTGTTACAGTGTGTCACCCCAGTAGTAAGGAGATTACATGAAGAGGTGGTTTGTTACAGTGTGTCACCCCAGTAGTAAGGTGGGGCGTGACAAAGGGTGGAGCCAATGGGCGGGGTCAAGGGGGCAGAAAAATTAGCTTTTGCCTAGGGTGGCTAAAATTCTTGCACCAGCCCTGTCTCAGGTAGTCAGAGAAGCCATTGTGTGGACAGATGCAAAGATGGAGGGTATCCGATCAGTGGAACAAGCTGTTGCTACCACAACACTAAACACATCTGTGAGGGAGAACATAGCGAAACCCACAACCGGTCTAGTCATCGCCATAGCGACGAACACAAACAGCACACAAAGCAAAATACCACAACACCCACAAAAGAGAAACAGCGCAGACAAAGGCGCAAAAGCAACAGTGGCAGATTCTGCTCTCCGAGTCGTCGGACCTCAATAGAGAGAAAAAGAAAAACATCCATTGTGAAGGGAGATCGTACGAGCTCCTGGGACACTCAGAGCCCTTATGTTATTTCCATGGATCGTACCTTGAAATAATAATAAAACAAACAAATGTTCTTGTCGTCCTCTTCGGTCATGTAAAAAAAAGTCTCTGCAAACATTTTCTTAGTTGTAACTAAACTTGGGAAAGTTGGATGTCAAGCCCTTTGGCAGATGTTATGGCAGCCATCTTAGTGGTCACCCAGCTGTCCTAGGTAGCAGAAAGTAGAACATTCTGAAGCAGTAAGGGCTTGTTCACATCACCAGTCCATTGGGCATTTCATTTATTTTTTTCTTCTCTCCAGTAAAATACTGGATCCCCAACGGACCCCATTTAAGTCATTGGGATCTGTCAGGACCCGGTGGTGTCAGTAGTGTTCTGACCAGTTCTGGGTCTATTTGTCGCAGAAAAAAAAAAAGCCTAAACGGACCCAGAACAGGACAGAGCTGAATGGCTGTGTCAACTTAGCCTAACAAGGACAACAGGGTCAAGCAGATTTTACTAGTCGGTAGCTATGGAAACGTTTGGGGAAAATAGTTTAGGGTTGGTCTTTTAAATGTTTTAGTCATATGAGTATTTCCTAGAGTCCATGGAAGACGACTGACACAATTCTAGGGGAATAAATGGTTGCCGGTTTGGTTGTCATCCAGCTTTCCTGAAGTCCTGAAAAGCAACTGTCTAGTGTTGTAGCAATATGGGAGAGGGGGTCCTTCAAAACTAAGGCCCCCTTCACATATATCCGTCGTCTGGCAGAGTTTCCCTCCGGTGCTGTAGAAAAAGCATTGGAGGGAAACAGATTGTATGGGACAGTTCACTCTCATCCGGCGTCTCAGGTTGGACGCCGGGTGGTGGAACACTCCACATGGGCATCGGCATGCATAATTAAAGGGGTATTCCGGCTTCATACATCTTATCCGCTATACAAAGGATAGGGGATAAGATGTATGATTGCAGGGGTCCCGCAGCTGGGACCGCCGCAATCTCTGTGTAGCCCCCGGCATTCTGTGTTCGAGCTGGAGACGTGATGTCATGGCCATGCCATACCCCCTCCATTCATGTCTATGGCAGGGGGCATGATGCCTGTCACGCCTCCTCCCATGCACATGAATGGAGGGGGCGTGGCCATGATGTAACGTCTCAGGGGCAGTGTGGGGGCTGCACTGAGATAGCGGGGGTCCTAGCAGTGGGACCGACAGAAGTGTACCCAGCCTCATGGGCCATTTACACAGGCCGAATAGACGTTAACAGTAATGTTAGTTCCCGATAAATGACTGGTGTAAAGGGTCACCGATCAGTGAAGAACAAGAAAATGCTGTTTTGTCATCATATTGAACGGTTTTTTCAGGCCTAAAAATTATCATCATCAGTCGGCTGCACATAAACCCATGTAAACGATATGTAAAGCCATTGGGAGAGGCTGCAGGAATGATCCAGCGTGTGTGGTGCTGCCTGTATAATGGATTGAGCCATGTAAAAACATCCTTAAATGAGCAATCATTAAAACTAATTTTTGCTATTCCACTCCTTATGGTGAATAAAAAAATAAATAAATCTAATGTACTTTGTTTAAGAAAAAATGAAGTTTTCCATGTTTCTTTTGTGTTTAAAAAAAAGCTGCCACTAGGTGTCTCCCTACTTTTCCAGAGCACATTCTCTCCCCCTCCCCTTCTCCCCTGTATGGCTTCAGATGAGGTCACGCCTGCTGGGGAACGCCCCTTCCCAGTCTGTGAATCTGACTGAGACTGAGCAGAAAATACAGAGCAATATCAAGGTAAAAAAATACAAATAAAGGCAGGTGGTGTTTTATCATGATGGGGGCAGTGAACTGTGAGGATTATAAAATTTAACAAGATCATGAGAGGTACTTTTTAAACACCAATCCAGGAGATCGTTATGGGCTTGTGTGGAACAGCCTAAAAGAGCCAGGAGCCTTGAATGGCTTGATGTCAACTCTTCCAAGAGCTGTAATGGCAGACACTTTGGTAGCCACTCAGCTTTCCCAGGGACATATATGTAAGGAAAGGCTGAAATGCTCTTTCATTACTCGGTAGTGATAAGGACACAGGGTAATGACAATACAGTCTACTCAGCCGTGCTCCGTGTTTAGCACTTTGAGGCCCCATTTCCGGCAGACCCATTATGATGGAAGAGTTCCTGCTCCAGATGTGACGTCTCTGGGAATGAATGCGCTTCACACAGGATTCCCCTGTGGAGACATCCATTTACTATTAATAGAGACATTTCCACTGGAGGAAACTCAGATAATGTACAATAACTGGACGTACACACCATATCTACCCAGGAGAATATAGCCCTATAATGGGCTTTTTATGGCTTGTCCCTGAACAAATCCATAATCATTAGCTCTAGTGATACTATGACTCCCATCATAAAGGTTTTGGCAGGAGTCGCTTTTTTTCTTATGAAGAGACTCAATACATCTTAGGGAAGCCCAGACCAAATCACAGCACATCAACCAGACTACTATGTCAGCCAAACTAACTATCTGACTGGCTCTTCTTCAACCATATATCTTGCCAGCTGGACTTCCTAACTCAAGGAGATTCTTCTTCATCCTGGTACGTCGCCAACCAAGTCGTCTCACCTGCTTGAATCAAGAAGTTTGGGGCAGTCACTGGCATCTGCATGAACTCCACCTTTCCACGCAATGCCTAAACCCATTTTTGGAGCCACTGGCGATCACCTTGCTGGTTCAAGCACCAGGATTTCACCTAACATAGATGCCATTTGGACAAGGTAGCGACTAACACGTTCAAATCCTTCCTTACTTCCTTGCGTGAACACAAAAAAAAAAAAAAAAAAAATGGTGGGTGGATGGATAAAGCAAAAATATTGTACTTCCTTAGCTCTCTGGTAGCCTCCCTTTTTTCTATTCCCCAGACTCTAAATCTTATGGACTACCCAACACGCACAGCTATCGATCTCTCTTCGCTTTATATTATCCAGACCTCCTCCCTTCCTAATGCTCCAAACCCCACAGTCTTAAACACCACTATGGTGGTTGTCTCTTGCCCATTACTTGACACCCTTAGCAGCAAGTTACATGCAAGAACATGCAAACCGCCCTGAGGCAACTCCTGGTCCTATGCAACATTGTTGTGCCATGCCTGGCAGAGGTAACTTAGGCCCCATCACTTACCAGAACAGCACCGGAAATCTACATACTACTATATATTTTTTCTTATTTTAGACCAATTCTGAATAAAATCAGATCTAAAACTCTAGTCATGTCCAAAGCTGCCTCCAGAATCCACTTTGCTAATGTTTAAGATCAGATGCCAGTCATCCAGTGAGCGCCATACTGTGCTGCCACATCTGACCGTGGAGTAGAGGCAACACTTCTGTAAGATTTCTGGAGATGAAATCAAGGAAAAGCAAGAAATTACTCAAAATCTGTGCCAAAATATAACATCTCTCCAAAAGGAGGAGATACAGGAGCGACATTAATCTTGCCTCATTACATCATGTAAACTGTGTATGACATGGCGGCTTAGCGCTGGAATGTGCCGCAAATCCCACAAATGAGAGCCTGGCACAAAACGGGCACAATGATTCCTTTTTATGGGAAAAGCTCAGGCACAGAGCGAAGATTCCTGCACATAAATGGTATTATTCCAACCCCAAGCATGCACTTGATGGGTGATCTGCCGACGGCAGAGGTGACAGCGAGATTATTACATAATAATAAGTTACTTTAGGAGCTCTGCACAGTGTATAATATCAGATCTACACATGACGGGCGAGTGAGACAGATTATTGTTCATTCCCCCAATGTGGGCAACTGCAGGCCCCTCTGTTACTCATCACTGAAATGTTCATTCACCATGAAAAGGGTATCTCTCTTTACCATCAACCTGACTGATTCCATTGCTGGGATTGGTTTTTGTGTGGGTTTAAACCTGTACGTCTGCAGTAAAACATCTCTGGCCAAGCACAAGAGAAGACCGGCACCACGGTATATCCTCAGCAAAGCAATAAATGATGTGACCGCCACTGCAACAGGTGTCTCCCATAAGGAACATGCGGTGCTGAGCTATTATAGTGTCCAGCACAAATGACATAAAATCCATGAAGAAAGAAAAGTATAGTGGCACTCACATGGCAAGAAGTAGTGATCCTTTATTACTTTGGAGACGGCAAGGACACTGCATGCAGGTACGTTCCACAAAAGGAGAGCTACAACGTTGGTTCACAACAGGCTTCTTCGAAGCCTGTTGTGAAACAACATCGTGGCTCTCCTTTTGTGGAACGTACCTGCATGCAGTGTCCTTGCCGTCTCCAAATATCTCTGGCCTTTAGAGCTGACAACCAAATTTTGCTTAGAACCAGATATCTTAATATGGAGGCTTTCTGATACATCTGTAGTTCCTCCAAGAAAATTAGTGATTTTTTTTTTCCATTACCGCCCCCAATTTTCCTTGACTGTATAGTGGTATATCATCTGTAATAGAGAATCTGTGATGTTCCCATGTTGTATAATCTCCCTTACTACCTTGGGATCCCCGCGGATGTGCAGCCCCTCACGGGTCCTAATCCTTCCTAATACTCCCACTCGTCCACAGTCTCACTGACGTGGGGCCCATCGGCTCCCCTCACCGACTCCTTTAGCAAGATGATACTCCTATCGAGAAATTCTTCTGTCCAAATTTGGGAGTATTTCCATTTCATTTTATGAAATTCCAGCCCCCGCTTCCTATTCAGTCTTGTCGTATTTTGGGAATAGTGGGGTGATGGCCTTGTCAGAAAGGAGTGGTCGCCAGGACTTTTACACAAATATTCTATATTTAGAACGTCTATATACACACACACACACACACACGAGATTCTTATCCATCATGGTCCCCGTTACTACTACTACTACAAGAGTTGTCACCCAGTTTTCTCCAGAGTCCTTGGTGGAAGAACACCTAGTTTACAGCAATTCAGAAGTGGCAGATGTATTGCTGCAAAGAAAGAGTCCGAGAAAGCTGGGAGACATTTCTTCATCTAGCAGTAATGTTGGTCATAGCAACTGTGATCTGATTTTCCTCAATTCTTAAATGGGCACTGTCAGAATAAAAAAACTTGTTATATGTTGTACATCTTGGCAAAACATTAACCTTTCCAATATATTTCATAATAAAATTCTCTCTCATTTACATAGAACTCATGGCTTATAAAAAGACAACTAGGGATCCCCATACCATCCAGAACATAATCCTGTTACATAGTTAGTACGGTCGAAAAAAGACATATGTCCATCAAGTTCAACCAGGGAATTAAGGGGTAGGGGTGTGGCGCGATATTGGGGAAGGGATGAGATTTTATATTTCTTCATAAGCATTAATCTTATTTTGTTCCAGGAATGTATCTAATCCTGTTTGGCTGCAGCATCATCTTTGTCGCAGCTGAAGCCCAGGCAGGGACAAAGCCCAGTAATTGAGGATGGGACTAGAACTCCTCTGTGCTCACTCCTGTATCAGGAGGGGCTCACAGTGCAGCCTACAGTGATTGGATGAAGAGATCCAGCACAGCACAGCAGACTTAGGGAGGAAGTGAATGCATGGTGAGTGAGGGCAGGCTCAGTGCTTGCTTTGAACATGCCCCTTCCTGAGCAGTGGATGTCAGAATGAGTGAGTAGCTGAACTGAGGTATTTGTGAGCCAAATACAGAAGCTAGACACATAAAAAGACAAGTAAAGCATCTGCATGACCTAGTGAGTAACATATAGAAGCATTTTTTTCCTTTGACATGACAGGTACTCTTTAAAACCTGATTGCTAATAATGAACGTTTCTTCAGCCAATATTTGGCCCAATTAAAAGGGCCCTTTAAGCCTCTTACCCCATTCAGAACATTTAAACACTTGGCCAAATTAAGCATGTGTCACCCCGCCTGCTGTTTACCTGGGCATTCCCAATGCAGATTTAGGGATTATGTGCCAGTGGTTGCCCAGGCATGAGAAGGCATATACATTAGGAGGGGTGTGTGGTGCAGTTCATTCATCTGTAAATCCTTCCCCTGGGGAAACAGGACACCCATTACTGTCAGGTTCAGTAATGGAAATTACCTCTAATTCCCTTTGTTAGTTTATTGTCTGCCACATCCTCCCTTACCCTTGGGATGATAAGAACAAGCAAGGAATTTCATTAGCCCCCAGGCTCTCTCTATTGTACAGATGGATAATGCAGTATACCTTTATCTGATTTTACAGTCTGTAGGGACGGGGGTCTTTTCAAATTGACCCTTGTCCAAAGGACTTACTACAAAATTGATCATCCTTTCTCTACCCCAGTAGTTACCAACCAGAGTGCCTCCAGCTGTTGCAAAACTACAACTCCTAGCATGCTCGGGTGTTTTCATTCAATTATGATGCATTTCCGGGCCAGTCCGACCCCTTCATCAGGTACCCGGTGTCTAACTAAATAGCAGTTTGACCAGTGTTTCCCGACCAGGGTGCCTCTCGCTGTTGCAAAACGACGACTCCCAGCATGCCAAAGGCTGTCCGGGCATGCTGGGAGTCATAGTTTTGCCACAGCTAAAGGCACCCTGTACAGTAAACACTGTTCTACCCTGACTACTAACTACTTTTCTAGCGCTGAATATTTGAATTACAAATCTCAATAATGCCAAATTAAAAGGGGTATTTTGGTGTTTCAGTAGAACATTTTTGATGTGTTACTGGGGCTGTTGGGGAGGAAAAAAAAGTATATAATTATTTTATACTGTATATTTATTTTTTTTATGTTTTTTTTTTTCAACAGCCTTAACACATCAAAAATGTTACACCGAAATATATATATAATACTTACCTACCCCTGGTCTCACAGCTTCCCATCGGCTTCTCCTCATCTCTTCTGCCTGGTTTCAAAACATGAGATCAAAGCAGGACCTGCCTTTTTAGCCAATCACTGACCGAGACAGGACATCGATGCGACCAAAGATTGGTTGAGCAGGCAAGTCCTGCTCCAACTAGTGTCTCGTGGCAGCCTGAAGAGATGAGCATCAGGGGGACTGGAAGGAGCTGACTGGAATCAGCAGGGGACCATGGGAAAGCAAGTATAATTTTTTACTTTTATTTTTCCCCCAGCAACAAGAAAAATTCCACTTTAAGCCCGATCATACACATTAAAACATTCTAGGCTGGAATTGCCATTTTCAGTGTGACTGGGGGTGCTTGCTCATGTTAATGGGGATGTCCCAAGTCTCCCCAGGGGGAAGATTTCGGGGAGAGAAGGATTGGGCAGCTGAATTTCGACATTTCCAGTTTCAGCCATCACTGACAGCTGCCTAAGGACCCTATTACACGAAGCGAATAACAGGCCAATATTGATAGGGCCCGTGATCAGCCGACGAATGAGCAAGCCCTTGTTCGTTGACTGATCACTGGGTGCTTCCCTGCTTAAAAATCCTCGTTCATTGGCCGCACATCTACTTGTGTAATAGGGAACATTAGATTGACAAATTTTGTAAAGGGCCACCCAAATAATTCAGTGATGATTTGTGCAACCCTCCTGAGATGGTATTTAAGCCTTGTAATAGACTCTTTAATCAAGCTCCGATCGAGTGTTGGGCTGTCTTATACGGCCCTTATGTGTATGGGCAGCCTAAAGGAAACTCAGTGGGATTATCACATATGAATTATTGGGTTATTAAAAAAAAAATAATAATAATAATATTGTAAGGGGGTGACTGTCATGTTCATGACTTTGATTTCATCTCGTATTC
The DNA here is from genome assembly GCF_029499605.1 of Hyla sarda. NCBI lineage: Eukaryota > Metazoa > Chordata > Amphibia > Anura > Hylidae > Hyla > Hyla sarda. The sequence goes on from NC_079199.1 coordinate 96,945,440, forward strand.
TATTAAAGATGCTTTTTCTTTATAATTGCTCAGCAGACAATAACCAATGTTCTCGGCTCGGAATCCATTGTGTGAATATAATAGAAAAGCATACTGACAAGTACAGCAAACAGCCCGCCCTTGCCCCACAGCAGGCCCGGTACGGAACAATTCACACAATAGGCCGAGCCCGTGATATTTCCATTAGATGATGAACGGAGGGTGTGAGAGACATATGAGGTCACCCCACCGATCAGAACATGTCCCATCTTATCTGCAAGCTGCACAGCCGACATGAAAGTGGTGACAGACATGATCCCCACTAATCTCCCAACGCTTCACCTCTCTAATCATTTTTTAATGTGATCCCTACAGCCGAGCCCTAAGGAACCAACATTATGCCACTGTGAATTCCATGATGTCAGGGAGTTTTCCATCCACCATAGGAATCCCCGTGCACAGACAGATGTGGTGAGAGATGGCTTTAGAAAAACAAATTATCAGGTTTCCATAGTGTTATATTTACACTGATCAGTCATAATGCTACAACCACCTGCCTAATGTTGTGCATTGTCCCTCTTATGTTGACCTGTTGAGGTCTGGACTTAACAGCTCCCATAGTGTCTTGTGTAATCTAGGAACCAAGATCCTGTAAGTTACGAGGTGGGCCTCCATGGATCGGAATTTGGAGGCCAAGTCTTCACCCTGAACTTTTTGTCATGTTCCTCAAACCATTCCTGTCATATTCCTCAACCATTCCTGTCATGTTCCTTAAAAGTGGTACTCTGCCGCAAAAAAACATCTTATTCCCTATCCAAATCATGTGCATGGAGCAAACTCTGCTCTGTGCCGGATGACTGGCGACAATAGCCACCACACCCCCTCCATTCATGTCTATGGGAGGAAGCATGAGGCTATGTAGTAGCAGTCATGCCCCTTCCATAGTAATTAATGGAGCGGGTGTGGCGTGACATCACAAACGTGGGAGCTCAAAGCTTCCGTGTTCTGGATGCTGACGGCCCTTTGGATGGGGGGGGGGAGGGGGTAAGATGTTTTTGGCAGAGTTCCCCTTTAACCATTCCTGCCATGGTCCTCAAACCATTCCTTAATTATTCCTGTCTTGTTATTCAAACCATTGCTTTTTCACACCATTTTTTTTACACTGTCGCCAGCATTATCACTTGTGTCAGATCAGACTAACGTAAGGAATAGAATGGATGGCAACTCACTGTGATCCACAATAGTTTTATTCAGCGTGGATGGGTGCAGAAGACAAACAGGCACAGCAAATGGAGCTCCATTTGCTGTGCTTGTTTGTCTTCTGCACCCATCCTCATTGAATAAAGCTGTCGTGGATCACAGCGAGTTGCCGTCCATTCTATTCCTTACGTTTGGATTTGTCTATACCTACTGCGGGATGGAGCACCGCTGTCACGCACTACAGAGGAGCAGTGGTAGCAGTGCATCATTGGGGGATACAGTGTATCTACAGGATCTTTAGGAGGTAGTGCCAGCTTCACTTCCTCCGTGCAAGTACCAACCACTGCATACTGGGAACACCCCATTAGACCTGCCATCCAGGACATGCTCTGACTCAGTTGTCTAGACACCACAGTATGACCATTGTCAGAGTCGCTCAGTTATTTACACTTTCCCATTGTTTCCTTCTTCCAACATCGACTTCAAGAACTGGCTTTTCACTTTCTGCCTAATATATCCCGTCTCGCCCATTTTGACACAAAAAATTAAAATAAAAAATCTCTCTCGTAATGCAGTCATTCATGCTCTCATGCCGCTCAAGTAGTAGCGGGGAACAGAGAGATGTTCTTCATTATTGGAGGGGGAACCTGTATGGGGCGGCTCATATCCACAGTACAATTCCCATAATATTTTATAGTCAGAATTTTCAGCCGCCTTGTATGAAACGTTACCTGAGCCAAGATCTAATAAACAGAGTCTTATATTTATTAGCCTGTATAATATAAATGACACCATTTATGGCTTCATTAAACTTAAGAACCAGCAGATAAAAGATTGTAACAGCAGCAGACATAGAGGCCTCGGCTTGTGTCCCCCGGAGTCATTAGGTTTATTAGCCAGAATAAAGCAGACGTGAGCTCCACACCCACTTACATCATTCGGCTTCGTTCCCATTGTAGGTTTTCACCCGGGGGGCATCTTGGCGACTATGAAACAGACTGTGATCAAGGTGCACTGCGCTGTCAGACGTTTTATCCTCCTATTACTGTGATTAAGGGACAATACTGTAATCCTCATCAGATCTTTAATATAAAGACTTAACATCTACAGACGCTGTATGCAATACGGCAGGTCCAGACATACAGATCGGGCCAAACTCTATTCATCTGTCACATGGACCAGAAAATGACTGGCATATGGTATTCTTATTCCAAAGTTTTAGATACATAAACTCAACATACAGCATCACACATGACAGGCTTAATAGGGGTTACCCATGAAAGACAACTATGATTAATCGTGGAGGATCTGACCGCTTGGACCCCACCAATCTCAAGAACAGGGGACCCTTGTCTACTGTCCAAATTGAGTGGTACTGGTTCTTCATTCAACCTTCTAGTCCAGACAAAGAAAACCGAATACAGCCAATGCCGCCGACTGAAGTCTTATATGGGCAAACCCCTTTAAAGTATCCACACACTTAAAGGGGTACTCCGGTGGAAAACTTTTTTTTTTTTTTAAATCAACTGATGCCAGAAAGTTAAAACAGATTTGTAAATTACTTCTTTTAAAAAATCTTTACCCTTCCAGTACTTTTTAGCAGCTGTATGCTCCACAGGAAATTTTTCTTTTTGAATTTCTTTTTTGTCTTGTCCACAGTGCTGACACATCTGTCCATGTCAGGAACTGTCCAGAGCAGCATAGGTTTGCTATGGGGATTTTCCCCTGCTCTGGGCAGTTCCTGACAAGGACAGAGATGTCAGCAGAGAGCACTGTGGACAAGACCAAGAAGAAATTTCAAAAGAAAAGAATTTCCTTTGTAGCATACAGCTGGTAAAAAGTACTGGAAGGGTAAAGATTTTTTAATAGAAGTATTTTACAAATCTGTTTAACTTTCTGGCATCAGTTGATTTAAAAAATAAATAAATAAATAAATAAAGTTTTCCACCGGAGTACCCCTTTAAAAGGGAACAGTCATCCCTTTCATGCTGCCTGAACCACGAGTCTCCGGGGTGGTTTCCAGTAGCTTCTCCCTGCTTCACCGACCTTGATTGATATCTCTTTCCTATACCCAAAAAGGGACAGATCTATCAATCAAAGCAGGTGGGATAGGGAGAAGCCCCAGGGACCGCCCCAATGACTCTTAGTTCAGACAGAATGAGAGTAGATCAGATAAATGAGCATTTGTCTGACAGCAATCTTTCACAATCCCGACATACACGTATTTGGAATGGGGAGGGTAAACCACTGCTAGACTCCTCTAGCTAAGATTTAGGGATAGACAGATATTGATTTTTTAGGGCCGATACCGATAATCTGTGACATTTCAAGCCGATAGCCAATAACTTATACCGATATTCCGGTACAAGTTATTGGCTATTTACCCCCTATCCCATCCACCCCACCCCGGGCCACGCAGAAGCCGCTGCAGATCAATGATTTAAAGCGGGTGCTTTAAATCAATGATCTGCAGCAGCTTTTGCGGGGCCAGTGACCGCCGCCGCCACCTGCTTCTCTTCGACTGCCTGTCCTGGGGTCCTCCCTAGTCCAACCACCACTGCCGCCGCTGCCCCATTGCCTCCCCCATCCCCAGTTTTATAATTACCTGTTTCCCAGGGTCCGCGCTACTTCTGGCTCCGGCGGCGTCCTGAGCTGTCACTGTGCATACTGACGGTGACGTCGCGTTGAGGACGTCACTTGTCATTGCGCAGGAGCCAGAAGTAGCGCGGAGCCCTGGCCCCGGGATCAGATAATTATAAAACCGGGGATGGGGGAGGCAATGGGGCAGCGGCAGCGGCGGTCTCTAGCCGGGGAGGTGCATTATCGGCAAGGTGCCGATACCGATAATGTCCAAAATCGTGAATATTGGCCAAACCGATAATCGGTCGATCCCTACTAAGATTCAACATGTCCAAGCCTTCTTTCCCGTCCGTGATCGATGACGGACTGCTACCATTCACATTCCATGCTCGTCTAGTCCCACCAAATTATGCGGTTTCGGCTGACACATAAGGTATGGGGACCTTTAGATGCAGGCCTCAGGAGACAGCATCACATGAGAAGCTTACATAGACGCACTGTATCACACATGACTGACTTAGATACATAGAATCGATTCATACATGATAGAATTAGGAGACAGTCTGAGTGGGCAGCCTCAAACGATCAGACTAGTATCAACAGTATTGCACACAACAGACTTAGATAGAGTGTATTTTAGCATAGTGGTATCTAGAAACATTTCTTCAGCATGGTTCTCCGCTTCCTCTCAGCCGGTGTGCCTCCTCGGTACTGTACAGATGATCCTAGGACAGAGCTGGCAGCTGCAGCGCCAAGTCAACGTTTTTCCATCTGTACGAGAGCTTCCCGGGCGGCCGCTCCCTGCTCTGTCTGAGAAAAGCTGGATGTCCTGAATTTCCTGGGCACCGGCTGCTGGACGCAGCCGGTGCCCAGGGAATTCAGGACATCCAGCTTTTCTCAGACAGAGCAGGGAGTGGCCGCCCGGGAAGCTCTTGTCTTTTCTTATTAGGTTTTTATGGTCACATTTTCTCCTCTAGCAGTGACATAAAGAAGCTGAAAGGGTCTTTATTCTGGCCGTGATGGTAAACAGGCCGCGCTCTGGAAGCATCGGTCCTGAATGAGTCTATTGTTTGCTTCTTATACAGTTTATTTATGGCTATTTTGTTTTATACAAAACAATAGGACTCGTGATGGGAAGAGAGAGTCTACTTCACCTATGTGCGACCCATGGCTACACGACCCCATTAACCCCAACCCAGATCCATCACAAGAAGATATGCAATGGTTGACCCACATGAGGCTTTACGTTACCTCTTACATGACTATGGCATTATAGTTCCCCCTTTATAATGTGTTGTGCCTGGGCACCATGCCAATTCCATCCAGCCAATGAATAGACAACAGTCATGATTCCGAACCCCCCCCCCCCCATCCTCTGAATTAAAAAGTAAATTCTACCTCCGTAGTTCTCCAACCTGAGACTCTCCAGCTGTCGCAAAAATACAACTCCCATCATGCATGGTCCTAGGCCAGTAACCATGATAAGGGGGCATCCTCTACGTCCAGAGGAAAGAAGATTTCACCATCATCACAGACAGATTCTTTACTGTAAGAGCAGCGAGAATAAAGGAACTCTCTGCCACATGATGTTGTGAGGTCCGACACAAGTTCAAGGGGGGGGCTGGATGATAACATGAGATTTATGGATAGTAGATTTATGGGGATAGTACATTGATACAGGGATTTATTCTGATCGCCATATTGGGGCCGGGAAGTAATTTTTCCTCTGTCATGGGGCAATTGGCATCAGCCTCATGGGGGTTTTCGCCTTCCTCTGTATTTAGGTTAAACTCGATGGACGCTTGTCTTTTTTCAACCTTAGAAACTATGTTACTATGGACAGCCGCAGGTTGTTTTTTTTTGGGGGGGGGGGGGGGGGGAACACTTCTGCCATAAAGCCTAAAAACAGAAAAATATAAATAAAAATAATAATAGAAAAAGGTGTATGTTCATGCTGAAAAATTGGCCAAAATTTCACATGCTGAATTGCGAGTCGGAATTCCGCGGTGTGAACCCTTAACAGTGTAAGTGGGTCTTCCGCGGACCCGTTCACACTGCGGAATTTCTGCGCATTTCACCCTGTGAAATTGAAAAGCGCAAAGAAAGGACCTGTCCATTCCTTGTGTGGAAGTCCGCCGGCATTGTATGCCATCAATTCGGTGGCGGCCACCAGATGGAATCTCTGCGAGTGGAGATTCCGTTCACATTACTCAATGTGAACGTACCCTAAGAAGGAAAACAGTAGGCTTGTATGGGATACGCAATGGATTTCCCAGAAGCTGCTCTCTGTGAGGATATTTTTCATGGCGTCATCATCTTTTCACCACATACCCATAAAAAGAGGAAACCAGATATTACAGGATCACCGTCCCTTTAACTGGAGACACATTGGATTTCCAGACTGCATTCCGGTCACAATAGGCGTCATTATCTCGCTATAAACATACAGGAGGCAGTTTCTTGGATCGCGATCTCGTAGGTCGTCCCTGCTGGGTCTTCAAATTATATTTCAATAAGATTTCACTTCCAGTTTATTTTCTCAGCAGCTGGAGAGTGAATTATGAAGTAGTTGTTGTAGTTTTTGCTTTATGTATTATGTATGGACAATGCAGCCGGCCAGACGTCTGTCCGTGTAACACAACGCGGTATTATCACAATATGCGGCTACGTTATTCAGACAATTAGGCACCTGTATGATAACTTCAAGGGAACCCTGTCTGTACCATACTTTACTAGAGCCAAACAAATTCTATGGTGCCCCCTAAATGACTCCCAAGTTGCGGCCATAGGCATTCGATAGTAGTCAGCAAACAAATGTATATGGAGCATTGGTGGATATAAGTGAAGATATATAGGATACCTCTTCTCTCCTTTAGAAGCCTAGAGGAAAAGTTGCTGAGTTGCCAATAGCAACCAATTAAAAAAAAAAAAAGACGCGCTCTGATTGGTTGCTATGGGCAACTCAGCAACTTTTCCTCTGGACGGGTTTTGATAAATCTCCCCATTGACTTTATAGGACTCTTGTTCCAATGTTGGACTGTTGCTCCAATGTTGTGTTGTCCTCTTCTCTATAAGGGTGCGTTCACACTGCTGAATGCACGCTGAATCTCCGCTCGCGGAATTCAGCGAGCGGAGATTCAGCCTAGCAGCCGCCGTCGGCGGTGGGATCTCGCGGCACTGCACCGTCACCATTGACAGCTATGCAGTGCTCGCGGAATTTTGCACAAAGAATGAACATGTTCATTCTCTGTGCGGAACAATTTCAGCGGCGGAAACCCATTCACACTGATGTAAAAGTTCACTGTGCGTAATTCCGCTAGCAGAATTCCGTAGTGTGAACACACCCTAAAGGTCCCCATACACTTTAGTCAAAAGTCAGCCGAACCCACCGATTTTTAGCAGGACTGCCTTTTACGTGTATGGGGGCCTGCCGACTCTCTCCCTAAGATGATGTTGGGAATGAGAAGAGGAGGCCATGTTGGATTTTAACTGGCTGACCCTTTTATTCTCCAAGCAGCTGCCAGTGCTGTGCCAGTAGCTTACCCCTCCCATTTCCATTGAAAACACGAGATAATTTCACTGTCAGGATGTTTTTCGGTGATCAAGTGAAACCCCCGGTGCAGGGGCGTAGCTATAGAGGTAGCAGTCGCACCAGGGCCCTGGTGCCTAAGGGGGCCCCAAAGCACATCTGCCCCATAAGAGAGCAGTACAATAATTGGCATATGGTACCCTGTTGCAGATTTTGCATTGGGGCTCGGAAGCTACAAGCTACCCCTCTGCCCGGGTGGTCCCTTAGATCAGAGGTTCTCAAGGCCCCACCAGCAGTCCAGGATTTAAATTTTTCCCTGTTCTATGCCAATGTGACTGAAAAATCCCGAAATGTTGTTGTGTCTGGAGGATTGGGTTGAGGACCAGTTCCATATTCTCTATACCAGTGGTCTCCAAACTGTGGACCTCCAGGCCCACCAACATTCCAGGATTTTTTTGAGTTTCTTCATTGGAATAGAGCAGGAAAAAAATGTCAAATCCTGGTGGCCGTGGGGACTGGGCTGGGAACCTTCTTCTCTTATGGACCACCCAGGGTCTCACTTTATCACCCAAAAAAAAAAAGAAAGAACATCCTGACAGTGGAATATCCTCAGAGTAACAACCTGGAGCCTGTGTGTTATTTCCTCCCACAGACTTCTGTGTCACACACCTGTACACACAACACACACCCATTATACAGCGTGATGCCCATCACCCCAGGCCAGGGCTTTTTAAGTCATCTTATAGAAGTCATTGGTGTGGAAAGCTGTAGAGCGTCGCCTTAAATTATTTCAGCCAAGACAAACATCATGTAAATTCTGCATACTGGGTGGGATACATGGACCTTACACATCCTGAGGAAGGAGCGTACGTCTCCCATACATAGCAGATTATGCGTAACACTAGGAATTTTTTTTAATATAATATATATATATATATATATATATATATACATACATACATATACACACAGTATATAACACAAGAGGAGTGGACGGGCCTCATCTGTCCATTGTCCCCATTCCTGTCCATTGACACGACTTTTCTTCTGCATTTATTTTTCTCCACCATTAGGCTGTGTTCACATGTTCTTTGTTTTTGCGGGTTTTCCGCTGCGTATTTGAAAGGGGGCGGTCTCTTCTTTGCTTTCCGCAGCAGATTTTCCACGGAGGAGTTTACGCTGCGCAAAATCCGCCGCAAGCCCCATTGAAGTCAGTAGGGACTGCGGCGGATTTAAATTCCGCTGCGGAAAATCTCCTATGGACAGCCGAGAAGAGCCCCCCCCCTTTCAAATACGCAGCGGAAAACCCGCAAAAACAAAGAGCATGTGAACGCACCCTCAGGGTGCATTCACATATGTGTATTTTTGCTGCTGCAGATTTTGCTGCCCATTGAGTTCAATGGGCAGAAAAATCCGCCGACTCAAATCTGCAGCAGAAAATACGCACCTGTGAACGCACCCTACGGGTGCGTTCACACGTGCATATTTTCTGCTGCAGATTTGCTTTAGCAGATTTTGCTGCCCATTGAAGTCAATAAGCATCAGAATCTGCCGCAAAAATACACACATGTGAACACACCCTAATGCGTTTTTTTGTGGCATTTTTGTTCAGTACTAGCCGTATATCCCTGTTATCATTTTCATGTCATGGGACTTTTTCAAAAACTGCCATGGAGCCTAAAAATGCCCCCAAAAAAAGCCAGTCGTGTGGGTATTGTTTTTTATATTTCCCTATTGACTCTCAGCTAAAATTTTGCCACAGTGTTTTTGTCCTACAATGGCAGGTTTTTCTTCTTTTGTGCGCACTTGTTCATAAATAAAAAAAACGCTGTCTCAGTTTTCAGCCAGAAAACAGCATGAGACTATCTTATGGTGCATTTTTTTGTCGTCTTATTATTATTATTATTATAAGACAAAAAAAAAATTTAAATAAAATAAAATACACAATGGAAAGTTGTCTTTATTTTAGATTAAAAAAAATATATAATAAATATATGTATATCACATTTTATATGCATTGTTAAGTTTTTTTTAATGTTGTTGGTTGATTTATTTATTATAATTTTTTTCATAACATTCTTCGCTAGAGGAAAATTGTGAAAGGAGAAAAAAATAAAAAAACCACACCCTTTGTACACTGGATTGTGCGCCTCTCCTATTGTTATTTCCTGCTCCGGGTAAGTGTCGCTGCTGTTGTAATACAGGAAATATAAATGGTCATAGAGACGGCTCTGGAAAACGTGCCGGGCAACTTTTCTGCCCGAACCCGCACCTAGTTATTTTATCAGCAAAACAAATATAAAGCACAGTCATGAAAAATACCGTAGAAAATGTGGAATGCGAGCAGCAGGCCTTAGTAGGGCCGCTACTTTCCTTGCAACTGATTGATGTGCTGATAATATGGGGTTAATGCTAAAAAACACAGCTCCGGGGAGGCGAGGGTAATAGTCTGGTCAGCATGTGATCCCAGTCCTGAAAAGGGAAATTGCACAAGGAAAACAGAATTCCTACGGCGATTGCACAAGACGTCTTGGAACGCTTGGACAGCACTTAAAGGGGTATTCCAGGCAAAAACTTTTTTTTTATATATCAACTGGCTCCGGAAAGTTAAACAGATTTGTAATTTACTTCTATTAAAAAATCTTAATCCTTCCAATAGTTATTGGCTTCTGAAGTTGAGTTGTTGTTTTCTGTCTAACTGCTTTCTGATGACTCACGTCCCGAGAGCTGTCCAGCTCCTATGGGAATATTCTCCCATCATGCAAGGGATATTCTCCCATCATGCACAGCTTCCGTGACGTGACATCATCATTGAGCAGTTAGACAGAAAACTTCAGAAGCTAATAAGTATTGGAAGGATTAAGATTTTTTAATAGAAGTAATTTACAAATCTGTTTTAACTTTCCGGAGCCAGTTGATATATATAAAAAAAGGTTTTTGCCTGGAATACCCCTTTAAAGGGAACCTGTCATGGTAAAGTCTGCAGGAGTCATGTTATAGAACAGGAGGAGCTGAGCGGATTAATATATAGTTTTATGGAAGATAATTATAATAACTTGATTTAATCTCTGCTCTTTATGGGTTTAAAGGGGTACTCCGGTGGAATTTGTTTAATTTTAAATCAACTGGTGCCAGAAAGTTAAACAGATTTGTAAATTACTTCTATTAAAATCTGTACCCTTTCAGTACTTATTAGCAGCTGTATGCTACAGAGGAAATTATTTTCTTAAGGAATTTCTTTTTTGTCTCATCCACAGTGCTCTCTGCTGACACCTGATGCCCGTATCAGGAACTGTCCAGAGCAGGAGAAAATCCTCATAGCAAACCTATGCTGCTCTGGACAGTTCCCGACATGGACAGAGGTGTCAGCAGTGAGCACTGTGGACAAGACAAAAAAGAAATTCAAAAAGAAAATACATTTCCTCTGTAACATACAGCTGCTAATAAGTACTGAAATGATTAAGATTTTTAAATAGAAGTAATTTACAAATCTGTTTAACTTTCTGGCACCAGTTGATTAAATAAAGTTTTCCACCGGAGTACCCCTTTAAGAATCTAGTGGGCAGGCCTAATCAGTGATTGACAGCCTTCCCTGTATGCGTTTACATATAACGATACGCCCACCTGGCGTATATGCAGAGTATTTCACGCTGCGCAAAATTTACGGCAGCAATGGGAAATACGCTGCGTATTCCTCGCTCACTATACACACAGGGCTTTCCGGCGGCAGCCCTATGCGTGCAGTAAGTTTTGGAGGCGGAGCCGTGTGCCAGCGTGACTGACGTGCAGCTCCGCCCCCCAAAACTCATGGGCTGCCGCCAGAAAGCCCTGTGTGTATAGTGAGTAAGGAATACACAGCGTATTTCCCGCTGTTTCCGCAAATTTTGCGCAGCGTGAAATACGCTGCGTATACGCCAGGTGGGAGCACTGTCACACTGAAAATAGTTTAAGGTAGATTAAAGGGGTTATCCAGGAATAGAAAAACAGCAAATTTCTTCAAAATACAGCGCCACACCTGTCCTAAGATTTGTGTGTGGTACTGCTGCTCAGTTCCATTAAAGTTGCAATACCACACACGACCTGAGGACAGTGGTGGCGCTGTTTTTTTGAAGTAATTAGCTCTGTTTACCTAATCCTGGATGAAATTCCAGACTCTCTTTTGGTCCAAAAGATCTTTTGTCCACGAACATTCTTTCAGGAAAGAATGTTCTCAGGACGTTCCCAGAACTAGGGGCCAATCAGACAGTAGTAACAAAGGGGGGGGGGGGGCTGGCCTGTATTGTGTTCTCAGACACTCACTGCCCCCATGCCTGTAGCACCAGGGGGTTCAATCCTCCTATTGTCTGAAAAATAAAATGGGTCACGTAATCACAAAGAGTCTCCAATATGTTAGAGAGCGTCTGTGGACCACACAGGGGCTTGTAAGTGCTAGACATCCCACCCATACATGACCCAGTTCTGTTCCCGATTGTCCCATTGGACAGATGATAATATATATGGCTTATGGTACCAGCCCACACTTCAATAGTCTATTTTTATTTTTCATTTGCACCAATTTTATTTCGCCAATTTACAAAGCGCCAATCTGAGACGCTGATCATATGTTCCGGTCTAATAGGAACTCCTATTACTCAACACAAGGACTGGCAAAGATATAACGGATTTATGGATGACCGATGGCTCGCATCACTATGTAAGTGAAATGTAGAGGCCATGAGCAGCACATTAAAGGGGTACTCCGGTGGAAAACTTTTTTTTAAATCAACTGGTGCCAGAAAGTGAAACAGATTTGTATATTACTTCTATTAAACAATCTTAATCCTTCCAGTACTTATTAGCTGCTGAATACTACAGAGGACATTATTTTCTTTTTGGAACACAGTGCTCTCTGCTGATGACACCTCTGTCCATTTTAAGAACTGTCCAGAGTAGGAGAAAATCCCCATAGAAAACATATGCTGCTCTGGACAGTTCCTAAAATGGACAGAGATGTCAGCAGAGAGCACTGTGGTCATGATGTCAGCAGAGAGCTCTATGTTTCAAAAAGAAAAGAATTTCCTCCGTAGTATTCAACAGCTAATAAGTGCTGGAAGGATTAAGATTTTTTTTATAGAAGTAATTTACAAATCTGTTTCACTTTCTGGCACCAGTTGATTTAAAAAAAAAAAAAAAAAAAAAAGCTTTCCACCGGAGTACCCCTTTAAAGGGGCCACGTCCAGATATATCTAGGAATGCTTAAACAAGACTTATGGACGTGCAGGCTTAAAATCTATATGTAATTGAGACCTCATCTAGTCTGTTTATGGTTTTCCCATTTTCCTTAAGGAAGCCTCGCCTAAAATAGACAGCGTTTTGTCAAATCTAGATGGAATCAAAGAATATAGGCGTGGCCCTTAGTGGGACCACTGAGAATGAGGGGTGCAGATAGCATCCTAAGGGTACGTTCACACGGGCGGATTTTTTTGCGGGTTTTCCGCTGCGTATTTGAAAGAGGGCGGGCTCTTCTCGGCTGTCAGCAGCAGATTTTACTTGGCGGAATCCGCCGCAGTCCCTGCCGACTTCAATGGGGCTTGCGGCGGATTTTCCACAGCGTAAATTCCGCCGCCGAAAATCTGCTGCGGACAGCCGAGAAAAGCCCGCCCTCTTTCAAATACGCAGCGGAAAACCCGCAAAAAAATCCGCCCGTGTGAACGTACCCTAAGGGTCTATTCAAACGGCATTAAAGCCCATAGACTTCTATGGGATTCCGCACTCCCATTCCCACTTCTGAATTTCCGCTTGCGGAAATTCAGAAGTGTGAATGGGAGTGCGGAATCCCATAGAAGTCTATGGGCTTTAATTTGAGGCGGAATTTCTGCCATGTGAAAAGACCCTTAGTACTGTAGACACCACTGGATAACTTTAGGAGCCTTTTAAAGAGGTACTCGGGGGGGGAAAAAAAAAAAAAATCTCAAATCAACTGGTGCCAAAAATTTTAAACAGATTTGTAAATTACTTCTATTAAAGAGAATCTTAATCCCTCCAGTACTTATCAGCTGCTGTATGCTCCAGATGAAGTTGTGTAGTTCTTTCCAGTCTGATCACGGTGCTCTCTGCTGCCACCTCTGTCCATGTCAGAGATTTACTACGGGGATTTGCTCCTACTCTGGACAGTTCCTGACATGGACAGAGGTGGCAGCAGAGAGCACTGTGGTCAGACAGAGAAGAAATCCAAAAAGAAAATAAATTTTCTGTAGTATACAGATGCTAATAAGTACTGGAAGGATTAAGATTTTTTTTTTTTTTTTTTTATAGAAGTCTTTTACAAATCTGTTTAACTTTCTGGCACCAGTTGATTAAAAAATAAAATAAAGATTTAAAGTACCCCTTTAAATAAGATGCTCTGCACTCCTTTATTTTAAAGCGCGCCCCCGACCCCAACCCATTTATTGAGTGGAATGTATAAAGTTGGCGATCCTGTCCAATATCATAGAGGAGGGAGAGCTGGTTAACCGCATTACGCTCACATTCCAAAAATACCTTCTCCAACCCCAAAACTATGTCCATACTTTCACGTAGATGGTCCGGACCTTGGGCACATTCCAGCTTCCCAGAGGAAAAATGCTCATTGCACTAGATGGGCGTAGGTCCGAATACAAGGATCTTAAAGGTTACTGTGAATCTATACATAGGGCGCCATCTATGATCATTCATTAGGAGCCAGGGGTGATGCCTCGGGGCCATGCATTGGACATTATTCTCAATATCTGGAAAACTGTACATGACAAGACCTCTGTAGAGGTTACAATGGTTCCTTCCACTCATCCTGTAGATTTATCCTTCATTACATCACAATTGTTCATTGGGGTTCTGCACTAAGCCATTATCCTCCATGACATTCTCTAAACCAGTGGTTTCCAAATGGTGGACCTCCAGATGTGGCATAACTACATCTCTAATGGTCTACAACACCAGTGGTCTCCAAACTGTGGACCTCCAGATGTGGCATAACTACATCTCTTCTGGTCTACAACACCAGTGGTCTCCAAACTGTGGACCTCCAGATGTTGTATAACTGCATCTCTAATGGTCTACAACTCCAGTGGTCCCCAAACTGTGGACCTCCCGATGTTGTATAACTACATCTCTTCTGGTCTACAACACCAGTGGTCTCCAAACTGTGGACCTCCAGATGTTGTATAACTGCATCTCTTCTGGTCTACAACTCCAGTGGTCCCCAAAACCATGGACCTCCAGATGTTGTATAATTGTATCTCTTCTGATCTACAACTCCAGTGGTCCCCAAAACTGTGGACCTCCAGATGTTGTATAACTGCAACTTTAGGGGTCTACACCAGTGGTCTCCAAACTGTATACCTCCAGATGTTGCAGAACTGCAACTTTAGGGATCTACAATTCCAGTGGTCTTTAAACTGTGGACCTCCAGATGTTGCAGAACGATATCTGTAATGGTCTACACCACCAGTGGTCTCCAAACTGCGGACCTCCACATGTTGCAAAACTACAACTCCCAGCATGCCCAGACAGCCAACGGCTGTCTAGGGCATGCTAGGAGTTGTAGTTTTGCAACTTCTGGAGGTCCACGTGTTTAAGACCACTGCTCTAAGCTATAATGAAATGTGTAGCATAGCAAGCAGATAAAAGAAAGGACTTTGATCTGTTCCAGCATGTACAGGTATAACCCAGGCAGATACAACCTGAACACTGGAAAAAGGGAGTATTAAATAGTACTTACCTTGGCTTGCTGCAACTTGTAGTTCTACAGCGTTCAGCTAGATCAGGGCTACACAGAGAGAATGAAATGAGGCAGGAGCTTACCTTATTGTAGTGCAGACAGCAGGAAACAAGACTGGAATGAGCTTCTGTCTCTCAGTCTCTTACTTTCCCAGCCCTTCCCCCAAAAAAACAGCAAGTATGATGTCAGCCCTAATCAAGAAAAAAAGGGTGTGTAGAGGGCGTAATCTCAGCGGGGCCAGAATTCCTACGTGTGATTTCAAGGCAACGGTGTCTCGGCTCCATTCACTGGAGAGGAAAAAAGGGGTTTCGAATTATTCTTCGTATACAGAATTATTCTTTAGAGGAGACGAAGTTGTATGACAAATAAAAAAAAATTAAACATTTTGGGCAGAATTAAAATCTTGTTTATTCGGCAATTTTGGACTCTCCTAAGATCCACGCCGAGAGCTGATCGGAAATGAAAGAGCCGAAGGCTTCTGCCAATTCATTTTTATTGATCGGTTGGGGTCTCAGAACCCTCTGTACTTCTAACCGTCAACATTTCTGACGCTATAACAACTATAAAATATTATTCATAATTTACAGGTACCCTGTAAGTCTCATATGGCACAACACACACATATATATATATATATATATATATATACAGATTATAACATGGCAGTCTTTGTATGACAGATGCCATGGTATATGGTGGTACATAGGTAAAGCGCTCTGGATTGTCACCAATATAAGGATCGTACATATGGAATCTCTTCAAACAGCAGCATCGGGGAGGCCTACCATGGAAAATTCCGGTAAATAATGTCCTTATCAGTCCTGGATAGATGGGGGGGAGTCTATCAGATTGTATTATATGTCACAGGGGAATCTATGGGTTTCTCTCTGCCGCCAGTTATATATAGAAATACGAGCGGCCGCTGCACAGGAAACAATTAGGCCTCATTTCCTAAGGATACATTGTGCATTATGTAATTCCATATATACCGATTATAACATAATGACTGCCTTGTTATATGTAACATGCGAGATCCAGCGATAAGAGCAAGACCCTTCTCTGACTTTTAGGAACTGGTCAATCCCCACGGGCACCAGATGTGACTACTACCTCTGTACCCCCTATAGCTATGCCCATTATTGTTTAATAAAAAGGTGATATTGTACCCTGTTATTAAAGGGGAACTTTAGTTGGAAAAACATATGCCCTATCCAATGGGAAGGAGATAAGTCCTTATCGCAGGGAGGTCTGACTACTGGGACCCCCTGTGTGATCTTCAGAACGGGGCCTGACCCGCACCACTAAGCGCTGTGGCACACCCCCTTCCATTACAAACTGGTCTCGGCTGTGATGGCCCGCTTAGTCAATCATCGACCACACTGTCCCGCCTGTGATTGGCTGAGCGGGCCGTTACTCCTAATGCCACTTCATCTCAGAAGGTGGGGGCCAGAGCTCTTAGGGAGGTGAGTTGAGCCCCGCTCTGGAAATTGTGGGGGGTTTCAGCTGTCTGACCCCACGATTAGATGCTTGTTCGCTATCCTCCGGATAGGGGGATAAGCTTTTACAAGCTGGAGTTCCCCTTTAACATCTTTTCTTCTGGTAGCCAATTGCCTCCAATAGCTGTTGGCCAACACCTGCCCTGATCCGCCCGTAACACATCCCTTTGTTCAAAATGGAGGCTTCGAGGGTTAAGCCAGTGCTTGGTTCCTCTGGTGGTGGGTGGATCTCCCTTAGATTGAATTGATTGAGCAGTTCAAACCCAACATGCCCGATCCTTCCCTTCTCTGACATCATTGGAGGCTCCTTACACATCTGATGGTCCCTCCACAATCTGTGAGTATGCCTTTATGTGGGTGTCAGAGCCCAGTTACTTGTTATCACTGTAATCTCTATAGGTGCTCCGCAGGTAAGGTCTATATCTAGGAGCCACAGACATAATAGACTAGACATTGAAGTCTCGTTACATGGTATTGGTGACCTATGGGACCCCTCAGAGTCTCCCCCATATAAGCCCTGGGTGTAGCCTCTGCTCTCTCTCTCTTCCTGCTTAGCTGAGTTGCAGTAAGGTCAAGACCTGTCATAGTGTGTCTGGAGTCCAGAAGAGGCCTAAAGTCTACCACGTAGCCACGGATCCACAAGTCCACTACCCCGCAGGTCCATGTCAAAACCTGGTAAGCTACAAACGGGGTATAGTCAGTCTCAGTCAAGTCAATCTATCTCAAGTCAACATGGCCCGCATCAAATTGTCCCAGTCCACCATAAGTCCCAGCAAGCCCTGTGGTCTCGGAGGTCACTGGTCACCTCCTTGGGTCTAGCCAAGCTGTATAGACTGTTACATCTGTCTGAATCAGTAAAGCTGCCGTTGTTCCGTAACTTGGCGTCGGAGTCATTATTTGCCCCCATGCCTAGCCCAGGATCCAGCGGCCTACCTTTGGGGGGGGTGACGTGGTTAAACCACACCCTGGCGTCACGAACATAAAGGGTTAATGCCATCTGCCCCTAGGGTAATTCCATCTGCCCTGCATCACACCCTCTACCACAGTATCTGTCAGCGGCCTCTTGTAGTAAATGTCTGTAACCAGCGCTGTATGTGGGGCGGTCACCCGGCACACGAGGATACATCTGCCGTCATATCGCCTCTCCCTCCGGATCTAGAAGACACCAACAGGAAGAGAGAGGATGCGTGGTGCTGGGAGATAAGACGAGGCTTGGGATCATTTAGGAATCCGGGGGTTTATATGATATCTGTGTCTTATAGTCTCTCCATTAGGAGGCCTACACCGGTGCTTTACCACAGCCAGACAGAAGGCAAAGCCGAATCTTCAGCGCAGAGGGGGAGATTTACCAAAACCTGTGCAAAGGAAATGTTGACCAGTTGCCCATAGCAACCAATCAGGTCGCTTCTTTCATTTTGCAGAGGCCTTGTTAAAAATGAAAGAAGTGATCTGATTGGTTGCTATGGGCAACTCAGGTTTTGATAAATCTCCCCCACAGGGTTTCAGGAAAGGAGCCCACTGATATGTTGGGGGGTGGTGGGGTATGTTGGGGTGTGGTGGGGGGGATCTGTCCACTCATGCGATTTTACTGGAGATTGTATAAAGTTGCAGTAAAGGCCCCTATACACCTTGGAAAATAGTCAACCGAACCTGCCGATGCTGGTGGGAGCAACCAACCGTGTAACGTGTATGGGGGCCTCTTGTCTTTCCTTCATCAGATGATGGGGGTGGTTGATGGGCGAAGGATTGGGCATGTTGGACTTCAGCTGCTCGATCCCTTTGATCTCGTAGAAGACGCAACCAAAAATATCATGCCCAGGTCTCATCATGGGTAGCAGAGAAAACGACCCTATTCTAAGAAGTGCTGCAGTTTCCAGGTGAATCCAAAGGACGATCAGATGTATGATGATTAAAGTGATTTTTATTCCAGGGAATGAAGTGTTTTGGGGTTCACAGACCCCTATGGTTAATTTATAGAGACCCTTAGGCTTGGTTCACACTACGGAATTTCCGCCTGCAATTCCGCTTGCTAAAATGTATAGTATAGTGCAGTGGTCTTCAACCTGCGGACCTCCAGATGTTGCAAAACTACAACTCCCAGCATGCCCGGACAGCCGTTGGCTGTCCGGGCATGCTGGGAGTTGTAGTTTTGCAACATCTGGAGGTCCGCAGGTTGAAGACCACTTCTATATACTATACTATTCATAGGCTGTCCGGGCATGCTGGGAGTTGTAGTTTTGCAACATCTGGAGGTCCGCAGGTTGAAGACCACTGCTATATACTATACTATTCATAGGCTGTCCGGGCATGCTGGGAGTTGTAGTTTTGCAACATCTGGAGGTCCACAGGTTGAAGACCACTGCTATATACTATACTCTTCATGGGCTGTCCGGGCATGCTGGGAGTTGTAGTTTTGCAACATCTGGAGGTCCGCAGGTTGAAGACCACTGCTATATACTATACTCTTCATGGGCTGTCCGGGCATGTTGGGAGTTGTAGTTTTGCAACATCTGGAGGTCCGCAGGTTGAAGACCACTGCTATATACTATACTATTCATAGGCTGTCCGGGCATGCTGGGAGTTGTAGTTTTGCAACATCTGGAGGTCCGCAGGTTGAAGACCACTGCTATATACTATACTCTTCATGGGCTGTCCGGGCATGCTGGGAGTTGTAGTTTTGCAACATCTAGAGGTCCGCAGGTTGAAGACCACTGCTATATACTATACTATTCATAGGCTGTCTGGGCATGCTGGGAGTTGTAGTTTTGCAACATCTGGAGGTCCGCAGGTTGAAGACCACTGCTATATACTATACTATTCATAGGCTGTCCGGGCATGCTGGGAGTTGTAGTTTTGCAACATCTGGAGGTCCGCAGGTTGAAGACAACTGCTATATACTATACTATTCATAGGCTGTCCGGGCATGCTGGGAGTTGTAGTTTTGCAACATCTGGAGGTCCTCAGGTTGAAGACCACTGCTATATACTATACTATTAATAGGCTGTCCGGGCATGCTGGGAGTTGTAGTTTTGCAACATCTGGAGGTCCGCAGGTTGAAGACCACTGCTATATACTATTCATAGGCTGTCTGGGCATGCTGGGAGTTGTAGTTTTGCAACATCTGGAGGTCCGCAGGTTGAAGACCACTGCTATATACTATACTATTCATAGGCTGTCCGGGCATGCTGGGAGTTGTAGTTTTGCAACATCTGGAGGTCCGCAGGTTGAAGGCCACTGGTATAGTGAATGGTTTTCCATTCACAATTTCACACTTCGGAATATGTGAAGCGGAATTTGTGAACAGAAAATCCGCTTGAAAATTTCTGCCTGAAGAATGGCGTTGCTCATTCTTCAGGCGGAAATACTCGCGGAACACATTGCAGTCTATTGGAGACTGCAGTGTCCGCGCGGTCCTGATTCAGTCAGTATTGGCCGCACTCGGAATCTCCGGGCGGAAATTTTCTGCCCGGAGATTCCGTAGTCTGAACCTAGCCTTAGAGTTTTGCAGCTTGAAGGTAACGTGCATGTGAATGGGTTTTCCGTTAACCCATTCACACTGCAGAATTTTCTGGGCGGAAAAAATTCAGATCAAATGATTCCGACAGAACCTGCTCAATGTTCTAGCTAAATCCGCTCTGCAGACATTGCCGTCTATAGACATCGTCCACACTTCGGTGGCAGCAGATTCTGTAGTGTGAACCCGGCCTGAGGGTTTGTCCACACGGCAGAATGTAGGCACGGAATATTCCGCACAGTCATTCCGCTGAAGCTGAGTCCCATTCATTTCAATGGGATTCTGCTGCGCTGTGCACACAGTGGAATTTCTGAAGAATTGACTTGTCTTTCCTTTCTGCAGATTTCGCTCGTAAATGCATTGTCATCTACGTGATGGCGCATTTCCGAGCAATCCTAGCGCTTGTCAGACTTTAAAATGTGCGGAATGTCCGTCTGTGTTTTCCTGACAGACGTTCTGCACATTTTACTACTGAACCAGTGTTTCCCAACCAGGGTTGTTGAAAAGCTACAACTCCCAGCATGCCTGGACAGCCAAAGGCTGTCCAGGCATGCTGGGAGTTGTAGTTTTGCAACATCTGGAGGCACCCTGGTTGGGAAACATTGGTGTAAACATACCCTGAGGTGGAGCGTCTCCTCAGGACTTGCTAGGGACCTGACCAGTCCTGCTCTGATTGAGAACACCTACGTCCAGATAAGAAGATCCCTTGGCCAAGATGAAGGCTCCGGAGAGACAGCAAGATCTGAGAGCATGTGGGTAGGTTTTATATGGACGCCCATTTTCTAGATAACTTCCAAAACTGTCTGGTGAGGTGCAAAAAGTGTCTCAAATTCATCATTAAAGGAGTAGTCCAGTGGTGAACCCAGTGGTGAACAACGTATCCCCTATCCTAAGGATAGGGGATAAGTTTGAGATCGCGGGGGGTCCGACCGCTGGGGCCCCCTGCGATCTCCTGTACGGAGCCCCGACAGCCCGCGGGAAGGGGGCGTGTCGACCTCTGCACGAAGCGGCGGCCGACACGCCCCCTCAATACAACTCTATGGCAGAGCCGAAGCGCTGCCTTTTGCAATCTCCGGCTCTGCCATAGCGATGTATTGAGGGGGCGTGTCGGCCGCCGCTTCGTGCGGAGGTCGACACCCACTATCTGGCTGGAGAGCCTGGCCCCCGTACAGAGAGATCGCATGGGGCCCCAGCGGTCGGACCCCCCGCGATCTCAAACTTATCCCCTATCCTTAGGATAGGGGATACGTTTTTCACCACTCGACTACCCCTTTAAAAGCGTACTCCACTGGAAAAAATTTTCTTTTAAATCAACTGGTGCCAGAAAGTTAAACAGATTTGTAAATTATTTGTATTTAAAAATCTTAATCCTTCCAGTACTTATCAGCTTCTGTATACTACGGAGGAAGTTCTCTTCTTTTTGAATTTCCTTTCTGCCTGACCACAGTGCTCTCTGCTGACACCTCTGTCCATTTTAGGAACTGTCCAGAGTAGGAGCAAATCCCCATAGCAAACCTATCCTGCTCTGGACAGTTCCTGACACGGACAGACGTGTCAGCAGAAAGCACTGTGGTCAGACAGAAAGGAAATTCAAAAAGAAAAGAACTTCCTGTGTAGCGTACAGCAGCTGATAAGTACTGGAAGGATTGGGATTTTTTAATATAAGTAATTTACTAATCTGGGCCACACAGAGGTTTTATCTACATTATATTATATTTTATTTGCATTTCTTTTATGTATTTATTTATTTTTAGATGTTTTTTGGTCTAGTATTTTTCTTCTTTTTTTACGGCAAATGCTATTATGCAATTTGCATTTCAAACCTTTTTGTTCGATGAAATTTTACGGAAAAAAGCTGATGTTTTGGAATGTCAATACTAGGGTCCTTGCACTTTACGGTCATAAAATTATACCAAATTACCTGGTTTTCCATTGAGTTCAATGGAACTCAATATAAAACAAAAACTGAAAAAAAATAAAATAAAAAAAAAACCAATCGGAGCCACACCAGCCCTATAGAAAGAAGTACGGTACTTCAAAGTTGTCGGATGGTGTCATGTGAGCCGAATGGAGGCCTCTGAGAAGGTCCCCCAATCTGTAGGATTAGGCTGGGTTCACACCACGTTTTTGCAATACAGGTCCCATATACTTTTTCAATTTGAAAACCGTACGGAACCGTATTGAAAAACTGTATGCATTGACTCTCCATTGAAAACCGTATGCCAAAAGATGCATCTGGTTTTGTCCGTTTTTTTTTCCCGTACCCTAAACCGTAGCCTACCACGGTTTTTGGTCCGGGTGAAAAACCATATTGAAACGTATACGATTTTTTAAAACATGGGAGTCAATGGGAACCATACAGAACTGTATGTGCGTACGGTTCCATACGGTTTTCACCATGCGGTTTTTGACTTTGCACAGTTTTTTTCTTAGAATTTCAATCAAACAAGTGAAACTTTATTCGTAATGGAGTGAAAAGTTAAAAACGTATGTTTTTTTTTTCTTAAAAACGGATGCAACCGGACATCATTTTTCAAACCGTATATGGATTAAAATTTGTACACACGTTTTCATACAGTTTAGTCAGGTTTTGAGGAATCAGTTTTTTTTTAAATCAAAAACCTGATACGGGACTGTATTGCAAAAACGTGGTGTGAACCCAGCCTAAGTCTCTGCTCCCCCTTACACTCTCAGCACATTTAGTTATGAGGCCATTCAACTCCATGCGCCACCATGGTTGACCAACTGGGTGGGCACGGTCACATGATGGCACCTTCCTCATGGGGAGACATGCAGGCTATGGCTGGCCCGGCTTGGAGCGTCACCCATAGGCGGTCATTGTATGGATTTATCCATGTATGTAAATACTGTCATTGTGCTGGAGCCTCATATTGGGCAGTATTCCCAGGCACCATAGACGGGCTCAGGACTCATCTTCAGCTTGTATGAAAACCCCATTGTTCATCCTGCTCCAGGGGTGGAAGTTATCTTGTAGTTTCGAGGAGTTCCAATGACTTTCTTCAGTGCCGAGCCAAGAATTAATGTTGTTCTATTATATCCCAAAGGCTTCAGCTCAGAAGATCCGGGGAAATAATTTGTTTTTTATTATAATCTTTACATTGTAAAACGCTCGGCTTGAACATTCCAACATCCATCAAACATGTGAGAAAATTTCAGGGAGGTGGATACTGCCCCAGGGCATTATTGTGGTGCCAATCTTCGGTTCTTGAAACATGACGGTCCCAACGCAGTAATGCAGCCATATATCACCTGCTTGCATATTGGATGTCCACTTTTTTGCCTAGATTAGTGGTAGTGCAGGAACATTGGTGTATATCTGCTAGACTAGGCAGTAGACTCCAAAACAGCTGGCTACAAAGCCACGTTAGAGCTCATTGGATGTCATCCAGCTTTCCAGGAGTCATGAGTGGCAACTCCTCGTCCATTGGGGTATAGTGTTGCAAAGCCCTACACTCTCTCGGGCAAGGACTTGCCATCCATGAGTCTTGGAAAGCTGGGTGACGCCCAGTGGGCTCTCCTAGAAAAGCCAGACATCTTGCTAACAGTCCCGATTTTTGGGGGGCAATCCTAGGAATTGACCACAAGGGGGTGATTAAAGTCAAAGAAAAAATGTAGCCGACTAGTCCTCCGGGCGCTCGTTTTGTTTTGGAAGCCAGGATAATGCCGAGCCGTCTCCTCGGTATAATTGAGTGGTAGAAACAAAAGGGGGTATCCAGCTCCCAAGGAAAAAATTATTAAAAATCCAAAATTTAAAGGGGTATTCCAGGATTTTTTTTATTTGACTATGCTACAGGGGCTGTAAAGTTAGTGTAGTCCATAATATAGTGTCTGTACCTGTGTGTGACAGTTTTCTCAGCATTTTTACCAGCATACAAAATGACTGCTGTCTCCGATTTTTTCCCAGGTTGCAATGTGGCCGAGACCGGACATCACTAGTCAGCTGATGACAGGGAGCCTGTCTGCTTCAATGGGTGGAGAGATCGCTTGGTAGGAGAGAGATCAATCTGCAACTAATGCAACAGCTGTAGGCACCCTGATTGAAAACCACAGGTCTTTTTAATGGATGCAGCTAATTTATGTTTCAGTGGGTGCGGTGGCTGATGTGTGGGAGGGAGGAAAATGGAATTATGGGATTTGTAGTCAAAAAAAGAAAAGTCAAACAGGAAATACCAGTTCACAAAAAGCTAGCCACAGTATTATGGTAATCTCACAACATAGCCATTTAGCCCCAAGACAAGCACAGATCCTTCCTAAGCATGTCCATTACTGTCTGCCAGGTACGTACTAAAATCACCTTATGGTGGAGAACCCCTTTAATCCATTTTAAAAGCGTTGAAAAAAGAAAAACACCCAGTGAAGGTAAAACCCTTACGCCAAGGCGTAAGGGTTTTACCTTCACTGGGTGTTTTTCTTTTTTCAACTCTTTTAAAATGTATTAATAAAATTTTGGATTTTTAATCTTTTTTTCCTTGGGAGCTGGATACCCCCCTTTTGTTTCTACCACTCACAAGGGGGTGATGTTTATGCATTCCAGAGAAGCAGGCTTGAATGAACCGATTTTGGCTTTTAATGTCGGCCATATTGGTTTTTACTGAGTTTTCCCAGAAAAAGATGATTGTATTGTATGTCGGATAGGATGGGGGAATCCATTTTATTTGGGATGAGGGGGTCTTTATAATGTTAAAGTATAGGAGAAATGTGTAAGAAAATGTTGTGATCTTGTAAGAGGGCGTCTACGTGTAGTAGTAATAGTTGTGGCGTTTAGAGGCCCAGCTTGGACATAATTCAATATCTCCAATGGTGCCCCCTGCCTTCCATATGCAATTTTATCATAGTGTTGTCCTCTTATAGGGCAGAGGGGCACCAGGGCCGGGGGCAGCTGCTTCCTCTGTAGCTTTGCTGGGTTGGTGGTAGTAAGGGAGTGAGTTACTAAATGACTACACGAGAGTGAATTCGTCAATATGTCACTCCTCTATCTTGATACTCCACAGCCTATGTTCTTGTACACGAGCCACGATGTGCAAGCATCTTATATTACTTAGCTGGGGATCTTGATTAAACATTAACAGAACAGCAATTGTCCCGTGTGGAGCGTCCAAAATACACAGACTAGTAAATCATTGCCCGGACATTGCAGCACAGGCCTTCAGCTCCAATATCTGTCCTCTTTAGTTTATTGAACACTTCTCATCTCTTGGGAAACTATGGAAGGGTTATGGAAGAGGTTATCCCACAAGAACTATACACAGGGCAGGTAATGAATGTATGATCCTACTGTTGGGACCCCACCGATCACTAGAACAGAGGTCCTGAGACCCCCATTCCTCCTCGCTGCATGACCACACTTAATGCCCCTAGACATCTTATTCCCTATTCAAAGGATAAGTGATAAGATGTCTGATTGCGGGAGTCTTGCCGCTGGGGACCCCCGCGATTTTGGCTGCGGCACCCCCGTGATCTTGGCTGCAGCACCCCAGACATCCGGTGCAACGAGCGAACTTTGCTCTGTGCCGTATGACTGGCCAAGTGGGGCGGAGGCTTGTGATGTCACGGTCACGCCCTGCTCATGACGTTACGGACACGCCCCCTCAATGCATGTCTATGGGAGGGGGCGTTTCTTTTGGCCATCATCACGCCCCCTCCCATAGACCATTTAGGGGGTGTGGCTATGACATCATGAGCAGGGCGTGACCGTGATGTCTCGAGCCTCCGGCGCTGCATCCGATGCTCTGAAAGAATGCCGGGTGCAGCAGGGAGATCGCGGGGGCCCCAGCAGCGGGAACCCCGCCATCGGACATCTTATGCTGAAAAATAGCATATTACGGCTGCTCAATGTCCGACGCTTATCTAATGTGTATGACTGGCTTAAAGGGGTTGTGCGCTGCCCTGCCTTTTGGAGCTCCGCACGCAGCGTCCGGAAGTTCATTAATCCGAACGCTGTACGCGGGCTTCCGTGTTCGCGGCCACCGGGCGTCACGCCCGGCCCCCTCGTGACGTCACGCCCGCCCCCTCTACCAAAGTCTATGGGACAGCGGTCGCGCCCCCTTCCCATAGACTTTAGTTGAGGGGGCGGGCGGGCGTGACGTCACACCCGGCGGCCGCATACACTGAAGCCCGCACACAGCGTTCGGAGTAATGAACTTCCGGACGTTGCGTGCGGAGCTCCGAAAGGCAGGGCAGTGCACAACCCCTTTAATGATGTTCCACATGCAATGATGATGCTGAGGATTTTCCTGCATCTCAAGATTGGCAGCATTTATAAACCAAAATCCGCTCCAGATCACATGGATTTTGGTGCACATTATTTGTAGATTTTGGTGCAAAATATGTCAATAAAACTTTATTATTCGTTAGTTTTCTACCTTGATGTTGCTCTGTATTTTCTGCTCAGTCAGATTCACAGACTGGGAAGGGGCGTTCCCCAGTAGGCGTGACATCATCTGAAGCCATACAGGGGAGAACTTCCTCCCTCACTCTGCTACACACAGCCCAGAGCAGTTCAGTGTGAGATGAGCTAGGATTGGATAAGGCTGCACACACCCCATCCCCTTCCCCTCAGCATTTCCTGATTTTGGACTTCTGCCAGGCCAGCTAAAGTCCAAAGTCTGTGCAAAAGATGAGGGGAAAATGTGCTCTGGACAAGTAGGGAGACACCTAGTGGCAGCTTTTTTCAAACACAAAACATAGAAAACTTTATTTTTTTTTACCAAAGTATATTAGAAAGATTTTTTATTTACCATAAGGAGTGCGATAGTTTTATTGAGTGCCCATTTAAATTTCCTCCTCTTCGTTGCTACTGTAAATGCTGCAGATCTTATTCCCTAATATGCTTTACCCTGAATTATACTATAGAAGGGAAGCAAGCGAATATCCTAGTAAGGAAAATGCCTTGGAGAGAAGATGTAGATATCAGGTTCAGATTGTGGTATTTGGCACTTGCCTCTCGGTCCGTAAAGCTCTTCCAGGGGGTTTTCAAGGTTTTACAGAAAATTAGTTACACGTGGGGAAATCTTCCAAGTGGATCAGAAGAGACGGAGATTGAAGCCTCCCGGTTCCAGAAAGAGAATGAACGCTGATGAGGTAGAACATAATGTAACAGCTAATCCACATGTGGCGGGGGTCTGGCTCAGCCAAATGATGTGCCAGGAAATTCAGGGAGTGAGGCCTCGAGAGCGGGACGCCTTAGATAACCCGCCTAACGCTGCTTGTATGGGGAAGAACAAGAGTGACCCCCTCTGCTTCCATAAAACAGGGTCTTCAGACTAAGTTCAGACTCCTGGTGGCGGCTTATCTCCTGAGAACCAAAGGATTGGACAGCTGAAATCCAACATGGCTGACCCTTCTCTTTCCTGTCGGAGGGGATTTAGAAGGCCCCATACATAGATAGTTGAGTGCTCCTGCCTACTTATATCTAATGTATATAGCCAGCTTTATACACTAGACAGTCAAAAGTTGTATTCAGTCAAATAGGTTGATGATTTAAAGGGGTACTCTGCCCCTAGACATTTTATTCCCTATCCAATGGATAGAGGATAAGATGTATTATCGGGGGGGGGGGGGGGGGGGGGGTCCCGCCACTAGGGACCACCACTATCCCCCTGCTGCACCCTGCGTTCGTGTTCGTTAAGAGCATTGAGTGCAGTGCCGGAGGCTCGTGAAGTCATGGCCACGCCCCCTGAATGCAAGTCTATGGGAGGGGGCGTGATGCCATCACGCCCCCTCCCATAGACATGCATTGAGGGGACATGACCGTGACGTCACGAGCCTCCGCCCCGCATCGCCAATCATCCAGCAAGGAGCGTCCGGATGTCTGGGGTGCCGCAGCTGAGATCGCAGGCGTCCCCCGTGATCAGACATCTTATCTCCTATCAACTGGTGCCAGAAAGTTAAACAGATTTGTAGATAACTTCTATTAACAAAATCTTAATCCTTTCAGTACTTATCAGCTGCTGCTTTCTTTTTGAATTCCCTTTCTGCCTGACCACATTGCTCTCTGCTGACTCCTCTGTCCATTTTAGGAACTGTCCAGAGCAGGAGAGGTTTGCTATGGGGATTTGCTCCTACTCTGGACAGTTCCTAAAATGGACAGAGGTGTCAGCAGAGAGCACTGTGGTTAGGCAGAAAGGAAATTCAAAAAGAAAAGAACTTCCTGTGGGTCATAACAGCAGCTGATAGGTACTGGAAGGATTAAGATTTTTTTATACAAGTCATTTACAAATCTCTTTAACTTTCTGGCACCAGTTGATTTTTCCAGTGGAGTACCCCTTTAAGAGAATGCCAAAAATGCCAGAATACAGCACATGGTCTTTGGCACTCGCATAGTGAATCAATGTAGCACATGCTCCTCGCAGAAAGCCGGGGGGGGGGGGGGGGGGCTGTTCAGGAGATCTCGGGGGTCCCTGCAGTCAAACCCACAGCGATCAGACCTGTGGATAGTGGATATGTTCTTCCTCAGACAACCCCTTTCTGTATTTTCACTTGAGAGTTATTTGGAAAACTACCACTGCAGTGGATCCAAAAGGAAGGAGAAGTATAAAGGAAGGATTAAAGGGGTACTCCAGTGCAAAAAAAAAAAAAATTTCAAATCAACTAGTACCAGTAGGTTAAACAGATTTGTAAATTACTTCTATATAAAATTCTTAATCCTTCCAGTACTTATCAGCTGCTGTATGCTCCAGGAAGTTATGTAGTCCTTTCCATTCTGACCACAGTGCTCTCTGCCTGACACTCTGTCCGTGTCAGGAACTATCCAGAGCAGGAGAGGTTTGCTATGTGGATTTGCTCCTACTCTGGACAGTTCCTGACATGGATGAGAAGAGAAGAAAAAAAGACCACACGAGGCACCTAGTGCATTATCCCAGATATTAAAATGAAATAAACGGATAGTATTGTGCTCACCTGGAGCGGAAATAATATGCGCATGTAACCCAAATCAAATGGGTGCAATAGATCCTGGATTCCTGGAGGGGTTGCAAAAGCCGTGGGATGGTGGTTGCGGGCTGGCGTCCATCCACAATAGAGCAGGTTAGGAACAGTAGCAAAAAGTTTCCCCTTTAGGCGCAAAAGGTTCTCCAGATGGAATCAGGCAGGATAATATGTTTAAGCGAATAATTTATTTAAACCAATGACGCGTTTCGGGTATACACCCTTCCTCAGATTGGCATCAGATGCCAATCTGAGGAAGGGTGCATACCCGAAACGTGTCATTGGTTTAAATAAATTATTTACATAAACATATTATCCTGCCTGATTCCATCTGGAGAACCTTTTGCGCCTAAAGGGGAAACTTTTTGCTACTGTTCCTAACATGGACAGAGGTGGCAGTAGAGAGCACTGTGGTGAGACTGGAAAGAACTACACAACTTCCTGTGGAGCATACAGCAGCTAAGCACTGGAAGGATCAAGCTCTTTATATTGAAGTAATTCACAAATCTGTATAACTTTTTGGCTCCAGTTGATTAAAAAACATTTGTTTTCCACTTGTTTTTCCCCGGAGTACCCCTTTAATACTTCTCCTTTCTGTGGGATCCATTTCTGACTCAAAAACTCCAGTGGTTGTTTACCAAAAAAATTCAAAAAGTGGAAACTCAGTCTTACAAAAAGTCCCTTGCTTTACCATCATTCATTTACTATAAATTATCATTGTATCATGGGTGACTGTGAAGAAGGTTGCTTCTTGAGTTATAAAGGGGTACTCTGCCCCTAAACATGTTTACCCCCGCGATCTCCGGGCCGATGCTGCGGCGTTACAGTCATGGAATTGTGACGTCACGCCCCCTCCATTCGTGTCTATGGAAGGGGGCGTGATGGCTGTGTTCGCCGGTCATCTTGCACTCGATCTGTGCACCTGTTGACTGGGGTGCTTCGGCAGAGATCATGGGGGTCCCCTGCGGCAGGACCCCTGTGATCAGACATCTTATCCGGCAGAATACCCCTTTAAAAAAACA
Organism: Hyla sarda; assembly: GCF_029499605.1. NCBI lineage: Eukaryota > Metazoa > Chordata > Amphibia > Anura > Hylidae > Hyla > Hyla sarda. The sequence continues at coordinate 96,975,441 of NC_079199.1, forward strand.
CCATCAAGAGATCTTCGATCAAAAGATAAGATGAAGAACCCTTATTGTTAGGCTAATCCAGAATTTTTTTTTTTTTATCCCAAAGCGATCAGGTTTTATCTATGACAGAACCCATCAGCAAGTGTACAATTCTCATGCAGCGCCCCCGCAGGGAAATCGAAGTATTACACATTTCCCATTAAAGGGAACCTCTCATCACTTTCATTCTGTCCAAACCACAACTCATCTAGGTTGTCCCTAGCAGCTTAACCCTGTCCCATCAGCCTTGACTGACAAATCTCTTCCTGTTTGGGTATACGGGGAGATTTATGAGTCAAGGCCAACAGGGCAGGGAGAAATCAACAGGGACCAACTCATTGACTTGTAGTTTAAATGCACTGTCTCCATAGACGGTAATGCATTGCCAGTCAGTGGCACCAGAGGGACTAGAAATAATCCTAAAACACGGAAGGAGCAGTGTTTTCCAACCAGGGTGCCTCCAGCTGTTGCTTAACTACAACTCCCAGCATGCTCGGACAGCCGTTAGCTGTCCGGGCATGCTGGGAGTTGTAGCTCTGCAACAGCTGGAGGCACTATGGTTGGAAAATGCTGCTCTTATACTTCTATTCATTCTTTCGGCAGAGTCGGGGGGTGGGGGGCTGCTGCACCGTATTTTGAATGGGTCCTAACGGTTGTCCTTGTACCAGATTGTTGAGCCCTTTTGAAAATATGCACATAAAGGTCCCATGTGGTGGTCCTCCTCTTCTATGTTCCTATGCCTTACCCCAAATTCATGCTGTAGTTTACCCAGGGCCGGTTCTGCCTATAGGCAAAATAGGCAGCAGCCTAGAGCGCCCTCTTGATGGGGGTGACGGTCTGCCTGCTGCAAGAAAGTTAGTAATTAGCCAGCATCTGTAGAACTCACTGCTCATTCGAAACACCCGCCCAGAACTGCCGTCGCGTAAGAAGGGGGTTTGTTACAGTGTTTCACCCTAGTTGTAGGTGATTACATGAGGAGGAGGTTTGTTACAGTGTGTCGCCCTAGTAGTAAGGAGAATACATGAGGAGGGGGTTTGTTACAGTGTGTCACCCCAGAAGTAAGGTGATTACATGAGGAGGGGGTTTGTTACAGTGTGTCACCCCAGTAGTAAGGAGATTACATGGGGAGGAGGTTTGTTACAGTGTGTCACTCCAGTAGTAAGGAGATTACATGAGGAGGAGGTTTGTTACAGTGGGTCACCCCAGTAGTAAGGAAATTACATGAGGAGGAGGTTTGTTACAGTGTGTCACTCCAGTAGTAAGGAGATTACATGAGGAGGAGGTTTGTTACAGTGTGTCACTCCAGTAGTAAGGAGATTACATGAGGAGGAGGTTTGTTACAATGGGTCACCCCAGTAGTAAGGAAATTACATGAGGAGGTGTGTTACAGTGTGTCACCCCAGTAGTAAGGAGAGTACATGAGGAGGAGGTTTGTTACAGTGTGTCACCCCAATAGTAAGGAGATTACATGAGGAGGAGGTTTGTTACAGTGTCTCACCCCTGTAGTAAGGAAATTACATGAGGTGGTTTGTTACAGTGTGTCACCCCAGTAGTAAGGAGATTACATGAGGAGGAGGTTTGTTACAGTGTGTCACCCCAGAAGTAAGGTGATTACATGAGGAGGGGGATTGTTACAGTGTGTCACCCCAGAAGTAAGGTGGGGCGTGTCAGTGGGCGGAGTCTAGAGGCGGCAAAATTAGCTTTCGCCTAGGGTGGCAAAAATCCTTGCACCATCCCTGAGTTTACCATTGTGGTAACTGGCCTCTGCAGGCATTGCTCGCAGGTATCAGCCATCTGGAGACCTGTTAGCGTTGCGAATGTTCCACAAATAGCCTGTAATTACAATGACATCACCGGGGCCCGCACTCGTCTATTTCATGTTCTACAGATTCATATCTGTCTCTAGACTGTTCGGGGGGACGATGTCCAGACGTCTTCGCAGACTCTTCGCGGTCGATTTGCACAGCCAGACGCTGAACACACGAGAGCGCTGACTCAGAAGGAATCCGGACCATGATTTGCTTTACGTATATATAAGATCTATAGCAGATGTAGAGGAGCCGGACTCTCGCCTCAGTCACATGTTCATTCCAAACTTTTCATGTTGGTGACACCCTTTTTAGACTTGCGTAGTTTGGTGATTCACCCCTTGCCGTGTCGCCATTTGCACTTATCACGTTTCGGCTTCTACTGTGCATGATGTGATACCAGTATCGGCATTAGAAATGTGGCTCCTATCCCCCTGGGCATTTGTATTTTCCCCCTTCATCACCACTCTGTGCCAGTAAATCACCCCCTTACATTCCCCCTTTTCCACTCCATTCTACCTCTTGATCCCCCCCAACGTTACTTAATTCCCCCCCTTGATCTCCCCATGCCATTTCATCCCCCTTTTGACAACCCCATCAGCTCATCAATACCCCCTGTGCCACATCCCCTCTTGATTCTCCCTTGTGCCTTTTTATAATTCCCCTCCTGAAACCCCCCCCTACCATTTCATCCCCCCCCCCTTATCACCTCCGGTTCCATTTCATCCCCTGCAATTCTCCCCCTTTTATCCCCTGCGTTCCTTTTCAATACCCCCCTTTTATTACCCCTGTATTATTTTATCCCCCTCTTATTTCCCCCTGTGCCCCTTTTATCCCCGCGTGCCATTTCAGTCCCTCCTTTCTAATTCCCCCGGTGACATTCAACCCCTTCTAATTCCCCCTTTCCTTTTCTTCTCCTCCAATTCCCTGTGTCATATCCTCCATCTCTAATTCCCCCTGTGCCATTTCATTCCCCTCTGTGCCACATAATTCCCCTCCTCACCCATTTCATTTCCCCCCTAATCATCCCATGTGCCATTTAATCCCCCTCTAATTCCCCCCTGATCCCCCCCATACCATTTAATTCCCCCTCTTTATCCCTCCTGAGTTATTTCATTACCCCCCCCCCCCATTTATCACCCCCTGTGCCATTTCATTCCCCCCTGTACAATTTCAATCTTCTATATTTCATATGGAAAGAACTGTGTTTCCAAACCAGGGTGCCTCCAGCTGTTGCAAAACTACAACTCTCAGCATCCAATATCGAAGAAAATTCACACTGAACACATATGTACGTTTTAACAAAAGCTTTTAGTAATTTCTTAGTAATTCGTACAAACTTGGGGGATGTTCCACTTTTTTCAATTGCATTCGTAACAAAATCGTACTTCACCCCATGGACTCACTAAAGAACGTCTGACGTCTCCTGATCCCGCTGCCGACTTATCTTCGCCCTAGCACGGGCATAGCGGAGTGGATCCTCCTTCCTCTCACGAAGGAGAAAAGCAGGTGAGTGTGTAGGACGGACATTTCCGGAAACTACAACTCTCAGCATGCCCGGACAGCCAACGGCTGGTTGGAAAATGCTGCTCTAATACTTCTATACATAATATATTTTTTTAGCATTGCCCCAGGCCAGACTTTTTCTTTTTCCTCACTCTGAGTCCAAGCAGTTTCCGCCCCACGCGTTTCGGCAGCAGCCATGTCACAGTGCCAGGAGGCAGCTTGTGATTGTGCCTGACAAACACTTCAGTGACAATCCCCCTCGCAGACACGCCTGGTGCAGCTACCGAGTCAATTATGGGCTGACGGGGACACACCATGTTGCCGAGACAACCGGTGTCAACAGCGTAACAAACAAGGCCTGCAGATACAGTAATCTGACCATACGTCTTGCCTCGTGAACTTCCTCTGTTTGTCCTAAGATGTCTGGGAATGAAATTTCCTCACAGAACATGAATCCTTTTCCCCGCCATGATTTGTGGAGCCCATCAAGTCCTGTAAAACCATTAGCAGGCCGTCTCCAAGATCCCTCACAGCTTATCAAGTTATCCTTAGGGGAGGGGAACGTAGGCTGCAGTCGGCAATTATATATATATATGTGTTTTATACAATATATACACTGCACAAAAAAATAAAGGGAACACTTAAACACCACAATGTAACTCCAAGTCAATGACACTTCTGTGAAATCCCACTGTCCACTCAGGAAGAACACTGATTGACAATCAATTTCACATGCTGTTGTTCAAATGGAACAGACAACAGGTGGAAATTATAGGCAATTAACAAGACACCCCCAATAAAGGAGTGGTTCTGCAGGTGGTGACCACAGACCACTTCTCAGTTCCTATGCTTCCTGACTGATGTTTTGGTCACTTTTGAATGCTGGCGGTGCTTTCACTCTAGTGGTAGCATGAGACGGAGTCTACAACCCACGCAAGTGGCTCAGGTGGTGTAGCTAATCCAGGATGGCACATCAATGCGAGCTGTGGCAAGAAGGTTTGCTGTGTCTGTCAGCGTAGTGTCCAGAGAATGGAGGTACTAACATGAGACAGGCCAGTACATCAGGAGACGTGGAGGAGGCCGTAGGAGAGCAACAACCAAGCAGCAGGGCCGCTACCTCCGCCTTTGTGCAAGGAGGACCACTGCAAGAGCTCTGCAAAATGACCTCCAGCAGATGTGACAGAGTCTGGAGACGACGTGGAGAACGTTCTGCTGCCTGCAATATCTTCCACCATGACTGGTTTGGTGGTGGGTCAGTAATGGTGTGGAGTGGCATTTCTTTGGGGGGCCAAACAGCCCTCCATGTGCTTGCCAGAGGTAGCCTGACTGCCATTAGGTACCGAGATGAGATCCTCAGACCCCTTGTGAGACCATATGCTGGTGCGGTTGGCCCTGGGTTCCTCCCAATGTAAAACAAAAAACAATGCTAGACCTCATATGGCTGGAGTGTGTCAGCAGTATGGTGTAAAATAAGTATTTGGTCAATAACAAAAGTTCATCTCAATACTTTGTTATATACTCTTTGTTGGCAATGACAGAGGTCAAACGTTTTCTGTCTTCACAAGGTTTTCACACACTGTTGCTGGTATTTTGGCCCATTCTTCCATGTAGATCTCCTCTAGAGCAGTGATGTTTTGGGGCTGTCGCTGGGCAACACGGATTTTCAACTCCCTCCAAAGGTTTTCTATGGGGTTGAGATCTGGAGACTGACTAGGCCACTCCAGGACCTTGAAATGCTTCTTATGAAGCCACTCCTTCGTTGCCCGGGCGGTGTGTTTGGGATCAATGTCATGCTGAAAGACCCAGCCACATTTCATCTTCAATGCCCTTCCTGATAGAAGGAGGTTTTCACTCAAAATCTCACGATAAATGGCCCCATTCATTCTTTCCTTTCAGTCGTCCTGGTCCCTTTGCAGAAAAACAGCCCCATAGCATGATGTTTCCACCTCCATGCTTCACAGTAGGTATGGTGTTCTTTGGATGCAACTCAACATTCTTTCTCCTCCAAACACGACGAGTTGAGTTTTTACCAAAAAGTTCGACTTTGGTTTCATCTGACCATATGACATTCTGCCAATACTCTTCTAGAGCATCCAAATGCTCTCTAGCAAACTTCAGATGGGCCTGGACATGTACTGGCTTAAGCAGGGGGACACGTCTGGCACTGAATGATTTGAGTCCCTGGCGGTGTAGTGTGTTACTGATGGTAGCCTTTGTTACTTTGGTCCCAGCTCTCTGCAGGTCACTCACTAGGTCCCCCCGTGTGGTTCTGTAATTTTTTTCTCACCGTTCTTGTGATCATTTTGACGGGGTGAGATCTTGCGTGGAGCCCCAGATCGAGGGAGATTATCAGTGGTCTTGTATGTCTTCCATTTTTAAATAATTGCTTCCACAGTAGATTTTTTCACACCAAGCTGCTTGCCTATTGTGGATTCAGTCTTCCCAGCCTGGTGCAGGTCTACAATTTTGTTTCTGGTGTCCTTCGACAGCTCTTTGGTCTTGGCCATAGTGGAGTTTGGAGTGTGACTGTTTGAGGTTGTGGACAGGTGTCTTTTATACTGATAACGAGTTCAAACAGGAGCCATTAATACAGGTAACGAGTGGAGGACAGAGGAGACTCTTAAAGGGCTACTCCGGCCCTAAGACATCTTATCCCCTATCCAAAGGATAGGGCATAAGATGCCTGATAGCAGGGGTCCTGCCGCTGGGGACCCCCGCAATCTTTCATGCAGCACCCCGCTATCATCAGCCCCCGAAGCGATCATCACTCCGGGTCTGATGAATCACAATCACAGGGCCGGAGTATTGTAACCTCTCGGCTCCGCCCCCGTGTGACATCATGCTGTACATGCATATACAGTAACTACTATAATTCTGCCTCCTAGGTACAAGAATTTAACTACTATAATACTGTTCCTATATAAAAGAATATAACTACTATAATACTGCTCCTGTATACAAGAATATAACTACTATAATACTGCTCCTATATACAAGAATATAACTACTATAATACTGCTCCTATATACAAGAATATAACTACTATAATACTGCTCCTATATACAAGAATATAACTACTATAATACTGCTCCTATATACAAGAATATAACTACTATAATACTGCTCCTATATACAAGAATATATCTATTATAATACTGCTCCTATATACAAGAATATAACTACTATAATACTGCTCCTATATACAAGAATATAACTACTATAATACTGCTCCTGTATACAAGAATATAACTACTATAATACTGCTCCTATATACAAGAATATAACTACTATAATACTGCTCCGATATACAAGAATATAACTACTATAATACTGCTCCTATATACAAGAATATAACTACTATAATACTGTCCCTATACACAACAATATAACTACTATAATACTGCTCCTATATACAAGACTATAACTACTATAATACTGCCCCTATATACAAGAATATAACTACTGTAATACTGCCTCCTATATACAAGAATATAACTACTATAATACTGCTCCTATATACAAGAATATATCTACTATAATACTGCCCCTATATACAAGAATATAACTACTATAATACTGCCTCCTATATACAAGAATATAACTACTATAATACTGCTCCTATATACAAGAATATATCTACTATAATACTGCCCCTATTCACAAGAATATAACTACTATAATACTGCTCCTATATACAAGAATATAACTACTATAATACTGCCCCTATATACAAGAATATAACTACTATAATACTGCCTCCTATATACAAGAATATAACTACTATAATACTGCCCCTATTCACAAGAATATAACTACTATAATACTGCTCCTATATACAAGAATATAACTACTATAATACTGCCTCATATGTACATGCACATACAGTAACTACTATAATACCGCATTCTGTGTATAATAGCAATGATCTCATTATGTAGGGGTTTTTTCATGTGACTGTTTTTAGTGACAGCACAAATATATTTTAGCCATGTAAAGTACCTAAAACAATATAGCCGTACATCACTTTTTTCTTAGGATTTTATTGTGCAGTAATCTTCAGATGTAGATGTTACTGTTTAAGAACCGCCATTACCAGAGCAGTAAAGCCACACCTGAAGTCAGACAGGACGACACAGTCACTTAGCAATAAGAAGCAGACAATTCTGTAGCCTGGTGCTCGGAAATGACAAAGTATCACTAGTGTGAGGCCTCGGCTTAGTACCGCACTCACTGACTAACAAGTGTGACACATACTTGAAATATGAACAACTTCTGGGCAGATGATGTGTCTAATATGGAAATGTTATTGAATCTTTTATTCAATATATACTACAGTGGTTCTACTGCAATATAATAGTAGTTATATTCTTGTACATAGGAGGCAGTATTATAGTAGTTATATTCTTGTATATAGGAGCAGTATTATAGTAGTTATATTCTTGTACATAGGAGCAGTATTATAGTAGTTATATTCTTGTATATAGGAGCAGTATTATAGTAGTTATATTCTTGTATATAGGAGCAGTATTATAGTAGTTATATTCTTGTATATAGGAGCAGTATTATAGTAGTTATATTCTTGTATATAGGAGTAGTATTGTAGAAGTTATATTCTTGTATATAGGAGCAGTATTATAGTAGTTATATTCTTGTATATAGGAGCAGTATTATACTAGTTATATTCTTGTATATAGGAGCAGTATTATAGTAGTTATATTCTTGTATATAGGAACAGTATTATAGTAGTTATATTCTTGTATATAGGAGGAGTATTATAGTAGTTATATTCTTGTATATAGGAGCAGTATTATAGTAGTTATATTCTTGTACATAGGAGCAGTATTATAGTAGTTATATTCTTGTACATAGGAGCAGTATTATACTAGTTATATTCTTGTATATAGGAGCAGTATTATAGTAGTTATATTCTTGTATATAGGAGCAGTATAATAGTAGTTATATTCTTGTACATAGGAGCAGTATTATAGTAGTTATATTCTTGTATATAGGAGGAGTATTATAGTAGTTATATTCTTGTATATAGGAGCAGTATTATAGTAGTTATATTCTTGTACATAGGAGCAGTATTATAGTAGTTATATTCTTGTACATAGGAGCAGTATTATACTAGTTATATTCTTGTATATAGGAGCAGTATTATAGTAGTTATATTCTTGTATATAGGAGGCAGTATTATAGTAGTTATATTCTTGTACATAGGACTGAGTATTATAGTAGTTATATTCTTGTATATAGGAGCAGTATTATAGTAGTTATATGCTTGTATATAGGGGGCAGTATTATAGTAGTTATATTCTTGTATATAGGAGCAGTATTATAGTAGTAATATTCTTGTATATAGGAGCAGTATTATAGTAGTTATATTCTTGTATATAGGAGCAGTATTATAGTAGTTATATTCTTGTACATAGGAGCAGTATTATAGTAGTTATATTCTTGTATATAGGAGCAGCATTATAGTAGTTATATTCTTGTATATAGGAGCAGTATTATAGTAGTTATATTCTAGTATATAGGAGGAGTATTATAGTAGTTATATTCTTGTATATAGGAGCAGTATTATAGTAGTTATATTCTTGTACATAGGAGCAGTATTATAGTAGTTATATTCTTGTACATAGGAGCAGTATTATACTAGTTATATTCTTGTATATAGGAGCAGTATTATAGTAGTTATATTCTTGTATATAGGAGGCAGTATTATAGTAGTTATATTCTTGTACATAGGACTGAGTATTATAGTAGTTATATTCTTGTATATAGGAGCAGTATTATAGTAGTTATATGCTTGTATATAGGGGGCAGTATTATAGTAGTTATATTCTTGTATATAGGAGCAGTATTATAGTAGTAATATTCTTGTATATAGGAGCAGTATGATAGTAGTTATATTCTTGTATATAGGAGCAGTATTATAGTAGTTATATTCTTGTACATAGGAGCAGTATTATAGTAGTTATATTCTTGTATATAGGAGCAGCATTATAGTAGTTATATTCTTGTATATAGGAGCAGTATTATAGTAGTAATATTCTTGTATATAGGAGCAGTATTATAGTAGTTATATTCTTGTATATAGGAGCAGTATTATAGTAGTTATATTCTTTATATAGGAGCAGTATTATAGTAGATATATTCTTGTATATAGGAGGCAGTATTATAGTAGTTATATTCTTGTACATAGGAGATAGGAGGGAGTATTATAGTTGTTATATTCTTGTATATAGGAGCAGTATTATAGTAGTTATATTCTTGTATATAGGGGGCAGTATTATAGTAGTTATATTCTTGTATATAGGAGCAGTATTATAGTAGTAATATTCTTGTATATAGGAGCAGTATTATAGTAGTTATATTCTTGTATATAGGAGCAGTATTATAGTAGTTATATTCTTGTACATAGGAGCAGTATTATAGTAGTTATATTCTTGTATATAGGAGCAGCATTATAGTAGTTATATTCTTGTATATAGGAGCAGTATTATAGTAGTTATATTCTTGTATATAGGAGCAGTATTATAGTAGATATATTCTTGTATATAGGAGCAGTATTATAGTAGTTATATTCTTGTACGTTCGAGCAGTATTATAGTAGTTATATTCTTGTACATAGGAGGAGTATTATAGTAGTTATATTCTTGTACATAGGAGCAGTATTATAGTAGTTATATTCTTGTATATATGAGGCAGTATTATAGTAGTTATATTCTTATATATAGAAGCAGTATTATAGTAGTTATATTATTGTATATAGAAGCAGTATTATAGTAGTTATATTCTTGTATATAGAAGCAGTATTATAGTAGTTATATTCTTGTATATAGGAGCAGTATTATAGTAGTTATATTCCTGTATATAGGGGTCAGTATTATAGTAGTTATATTCTTGTATATAGGAGCAGTATTATAGTAGTTATATTCTTGTATATAGGAGCAGTATTATAGTAGTTATATTCCTGTACATAGGAGCAGTATTATAGTAGTTATATTCTTGTATATAGGAGCAGTATTATAGTAGTTATATTCTTGTATATAGGAGGCGGAGCAGTATTATAGTAGTTATATTCTTGTATATATAGGAACAGTATTATAGTAGTTATATTCTTGTATATAGGAGCAGTATTATAGTAGTTATATTCTTGTATATAGGAGCAGTATTATAGTAGTTGTTACGCCGAGCGCTCCGGGTCCCCGCTCCTCCCCGGAGCGCTCGCTTCACTCTCCCCGCTGCAGCGCTCCGGTCAGATCCACTGACCCGGGGCGCTGCGATTCCGCTGCCAGCCGGGATGCGATTCGCGATGCGGGTAGCGCCCGCTCGCGATGCGCACCCCGGCTCCCGTACCTGACTCGCTCTCCCTCGGTCCTGTCCCGGCGCGCGCGGCCCCGCTCCCTAGGGCGCGCGCGCGCCGGGTCTTTGCGATTTAAAGGGCCACTGCGCCGCTGATTGGCGCAGTGATTCCAATTAGTGTCTTCACCTGTGCACTTCCCTATATCACCTCACTTCCCCTGCACTTCCTTGCCGGATCTTGTTGCCATTGTGCCAGTGAAAGCGTTCCTTGTGTGTTCCTAGCCTGTGTTCCAGACCTCCTGCCGTTGCCCCTGACTACGATCCTTGCTGCCTGCCCCGACCTTCTGCTACGTCCGACCTTGCTTCTGTCTACTCCCTTGTACCGCGCCTATCTTCAGCAGCCAGAGAGGTTGAGCCGTTGCTAGTGGATACGACCTGGTCACTACCGCCGCAGCAAGACCATCCCGCTTTGCGGCGGGCTCTGGTGAAAACCAGTAGTGGCTTAGAACCGATCCACTAGCAGGGTCCACGCCAATCCCTCTCTGGCACAGAGGATCCACTACCTGCCAGCCGGCATCGTGACAGTAGATCCGGCCATGGATCCCGCTGAAGTTCCTCTGCCAGTTGTCGCTGACCTTACCACGGTGGTCGCCCAGCAGTCACAACAGATAGCGCAACAAGGCCAACAGCTGTCTCAACTGACCGTTATGCTACAGCAGTTACTACCACAGCTTCAGCAGTCATCTCCTCCACCGGCTCCTGCACCTCCTCCGCAGCGAGTGGCCGGTCCTGGTCTACGCCTATCCTTGCCGGATAAATTTGATGGGGACTCTAAGTTTTGCCGTGGCTTTCTTTCCCAATGTTCCCTGCATCTGGAGATGATGTCGGACCTGTTTCCCACTGAAAGGTCTAAGGTGGCTTTCGTAGTGAGCCTTCTGTCTGGAAAAGCCCTGTCTTGGGCCACACCGCTCTGGGACCGCAATGACCCCGTCACTGCCTCTGTACACTCCTTCTTCTCGGAAATCCGAAGTGTCTTTGAGGAACCTGCCCGAGCCTCTTCTGCTGAGACTGCCCTGTTGAACCTGGTCCAGGGTAATTCTTCCGTTGGCGAGTATGCCGTACAATTCCGTACTCTTGCTTCAGAATTATCCTGGAATAATGAGGCCCTCTGCGCGACCTTTAAAAAAGGCCTATCCAGCAACATTAAAGATGTTCTGGCCGCACGAGAAATTCCTGCTAATCTACATGAACTTATTCACCTAGCCACTCGCATTGACATGCGTTTTTCCGAAAGGCGTCAGGAACTCCGCCAAGATATGGACTCTGTTCGCACGAGGCGTTTCTTCTCCTCGGCTCCTCTCTCCTCTGGTCCCCTGCAATCTGTTCCTGTGCCTCCCGCCGTGGAGGCTATGCAGGTCGACCGGTCTCGCCTGACACCTCAAGAGAGGACACGACGCCGTATGGAGAACCTCTGCCTGTACTGTGCTAGTACCGAACACTTCCTGAGGGATTGTCCTATCCGTCCTCCCCGCCTGGAAAGACGTACGCTGACTCCGCACAAAGGTGAGACAGTCCTTGATGTCTACTCTGCTTCTCCACGTCTTACTGTGCCTGTGCGGATGTCTGCCTCTGCCTTCTCCTTCTCTACTGTGGCCTTCTTGGACTCTGGATCTGCAGGAAATTTTATTTTGGCCTCTCTCGTCAACAAGTTCAACATCCCAGTGACCAGTCTCGCCAGACCCCTTTACATCAATTGTGTAAACAATGAAAGATTGGACTGTACCATACGTTTCCGCACGGAGCCCCTTCTTATGAGCATCGGATCTCATCACGAGAGGATTGAACTTTTGGTCCTCCCCAATTGCACCTCGGAAATTCTCCTTGGACTTCCCTGGCTTCAACTTCATTCCCCAACCCTGGATTGGTCCACTGGGGAGATCAAGAGTTGGGGGTCCTCTTGTTCCAAGAACTGTCTAAAACCGGTTCCCAGTAACCCTTGCCGTAACTCTGTGGTTCCTCCAGTAACCGGTCTCCCTAAGGCCTATATGGACTTCGCGGATGTTTTCTGCAAAAAACAAGCTGAGACTCTACCTCCTCACAGGCCTTATGATTGTCCTATCGACCTCCTCCCGGGCACTACTCCACCCCGGGGCAGAATTTATCCTCTCTCTGCCCCAGAGACTCTTGCCATGTCTGAATACGTCCAGGAGAATCTAAAAAAGGGCTTTATCCGTAAATCCTCCTCTCCTGCCGGAGCCGGATTTTTATTTGTGTCCAAAAAAGATGGCTCCCTACGTCCTTGCATTGACTACCGCGGTCTTAATAAAATCACGGTTAAGAACCGCTACCCCTTACCCCTCATCTCTGAACTCTTTGATCGCCTCCAAGGTGCCCACATCTTTACTAAATTGGACTTAAGAGGCGCCTATAACCTCATCCGCATCAGAGAGGGGGATGAGTGGAAAACGGCATTTAACACCAGAGATGGACACTTTGAGTATCTGGTCATGCCCTTTGGCCTGTGCAACGCCCCTGCCGTCTTCCAAGACTTTGTTAATGAAATTTTTCGTGATCTGTTATACTCCTGTGTTGTTGTATATCTGGACGATATCCTAATTTTTTCTGCCAATCTAGAAGAACACCGCCAGCATGTCCGTATGGTTCTTCAGAGACTTCGTGACAATCAACTCTATGCCAAAATTGAGAAATGTCTGTTTGAATGCCAATCTCTTCCTTTTCTAGGATATTTGGTCTCTGGCCAGGGACTACAGATGGATCCAGACAAACTCTCTGCCGTCTTAGATTGGCCACGCCCCTCCGGACTCCGTGCTATCCAACGCTTTTTGGGGTTCGCCAATTATTACAGGCAATTTATTCCACATTTTTCTACCGTTGTGGCTCCTATCGTGGCTTTAACCAAAAAAAATGCTGATCCCAAGTCTTGGCCTCCTCAAGCAGAAGACGCCTTTAAACGACTCAAGTCTGCCTTTTCTTCGGCTCCCGTGCTCTCCAGACCTGACCCTTCCAAACCCTTCCTATTGGAGGTTGATGCCTCCTCAGTGGGAGCTGGAGCTGTTCTTCTACAAAAAAATTCTTCCGGGCATGCTGTCACTTGTGGTTTTTTCTCTAGGACCTTCTCTCCAGCGGAGAGGAACTACTCCATCGGGGATTGAGAGCTTCTAGCCATTAAATTAGCACTTGAGGAATGGAGGCATCTGCTGGAGGGATCAAGTTTTCCTGTTATTATCTACACCGACCACAAGAACCTCTCCTACCTCCAGTCTGCCCAACGGCTGAATCCTCGCCAGGCCCGGTGGTCTCTGTTCTTTGCCCGATTTAATTTTGAGATTCACTTTCGTCCTGCCGATAAGAACATTAGGGCCGATGCTCTCTCTCGTTCCTCGGATGCCTCAGAAGTTGAACTCTCTCCGCAACACATCATTCCACCTGACTGCCTGATCTCCACTTCTCCTGCCTCCATCAGGCAAACTCCTCCAGGAAAGACCTTTGTTTCTCCACGCCGACGCCTCGGAATCCTCAAATGGGGTCACTCCTCCCATCTCGCAGGTCATGCGGGCATCAAGAAATCTGTGCAACTCATCTCCCGCTTCTATTGGTGGCCGACTCTGGAGACGGATGTTGTGGACTTTGTGCGAGCCTGCACTATCTGTGCCCGGGATAAGACTCCTCGCCAGAAGCCCGCTGGTTTTCTTCATCCCCTGCCTGTCCCCGAACAGCCTTGGTCTCTGATTGGTATGGATTTTATTACTGATTTACCCCCTTCCCGTGGCAACACTGTTATTTGGGTGGTCGTTGATCGATTCTCCAAAATGGCACATTTCATCCCTCTTCCTGGTCTTCCTTCTGCGCCTCAGTTGGCTAAACAATTTTTTGTACACATTTTTCGTCTTCACGGGTTGCCTACGCAGATTGTCTCGGATAGAGGCGTCCAATTCGTGTCTAAATTCTGGAGGGCTCTCTGTAAACAACTCAAGATTAAATTAAATTTTTCTTCTGCATATCATCCCCAGTCCAATGGACAAGTAGAAAGAATTAACCAGATCTTGGGTGATTATTTGCGACATTTTGTTTCCTCCCGCCAGGATGACTGGGCAGATCTCCTTCCATGGGCCGAATTCTCGTATAACTTCAGGGTCTCTGAATCTTCCTCCAAATCCCCATTTTTCGTGGTGTACGGCCGTCACCCTCTTCCCCCCCTCCCCTACCCCCTTGCCCTCTGGTCTGCCCGCTGTGGATGAAATTTCTCGTGACCTTTCCATCATATGGAGAGAGACCCAAAATTCTCTCTTACAGGCTTCATCACGCATGAAGAAGTTCGCGGATAAGAAAAGAAGAGCTCCTCCCGTTTTTTCCCCTGGAGACAAGGTATGGCTCTCCGCTAAATATGTCCGCTTCCGTGTCCCTAGCTACAAGTTGGGACCACGCTATCTTGGTCCTTTCAAAATTTTGTGTCAAATTAATCCTGTCTCTTATAAACTTCTTCTTCCTCCTTCTCTTCGTATCCCTAATGCCTTTCACGTCTCTCTTCTCAAACCACTCATCCTCAACCGTTTTTCTCCCAAATCTGTTCCTCCCACTCCTGTTTCCGGCTCCTCGGACATCTTCTCTGTCAAAGAGATCTTAGCTTCCAAAAAGGTCAGAGGGAAAACTTTTTTTTTAGTGGACTGGGAGGGTTGTGGTCCTGAAGAGAGATCCTGGGAACCTGAGGACAACATCCTAGACAAAAGTCTGCTCCTCAGGTTCTCAGGCTCTAAGAAGAGGGGGAGACCCAAGGGGGGGGGGTACTGTTACGCCGAGCGCTCCGGGTCCCCGCTCCTCCCCGGAGCGCTCGCTTCACTCTCCCCGCTGCAGCGCTCCGGTCAGATCCACTGACCCGGGGCGCTGCGATTCCGCTGCCAGCCGGGATGCGATTCGCGATGCGGGTAGCGCCCCGCTCGCGATGCGCACCCCGGCTCCCGTACCTGACTCGCTCTCCCTCGGTCCTGTCCCGGCGCGCGCGGCCCCGCTCCCTAGGGCGCGCGCGCGCCGGGTCTTTGCGATTTAAAGGGCCACTGCGCCGCTGATTGGCGCAGTGATTCCAATTAGTGTCTTCACCTGTGCACTTCCCTATATCACCTCACTTCCCCTGCACTCCCTTGCCGGATCTTGTTGCCTTAGTGCCAGTGAAAGCGTTCCCTTGTGTGTTCCTAGCCTGTGTTCCAGACCTCCTGCCGTTGCCCCTGACTACGATCCTTGCTGCCTGCCCCGACCTTCTGCTACGTCCGACCTTGCTTCTGTCTACTCCCTTGTACCGCGCCTATCTTCAGCAGCCAGAGAGGTTGAGCCGTTGCTAGTGGATACGACCTGGTCACTACCGCCGCAGCAAGTCCATCCCGCTTTGCGGCGGGCTCTGGTGAAAACCAGTAGTGACTTAGAACCGATCCACTAGCACGGTCCACGCCAATCCCTCTCTGGCACAGAGGATCCACTACCTGCCAGCCGGCATCGTGACAGTAGTTATATTCTTGTATATAAGAGCAGTATTATAGTAGTTATATTCTTGTATATAGGAGCAGTATTATAGTAGTTATATTCTTGTATATAGGAGCAGTATTATAGTAGTTATATTCTTGTATATAGGAGCAGTATTATAGTAGTTATATTCTTGTATATAGGAGCAGTATTATAGTAGTTATATTCTTGTATATAGGAGCAGTATTAAAGTAGTTATATTCTTATACATAGGAGCAGTATTATAGTAGTTATATTTTTGTATATAGGAGCAGTATTATAGTAGTTATATTTTTGTATATAGGAGCAGTATTATAGTAGTTATATTCTTGTATATAAGAGCAGTATTATAGTAGTTATATTCTTGTATATAGGAGCAGTATTATAGTAGTTATATTCTTGTATATAGGAGCAGTATTAAAGTAGTTATATTCTTATACATAGGAGCAGTATTATAGTAGTTATATTCTTATACATAGGAGCAGTATTATATAGAAGTTGTTCATATTTCAAGTATGTGTCACATTTGTTAGTCAGTGAGTGCGGCACTAAGCCGAGGCCTCACACTAGTGATACTTTGTCATTTCGAGCACCAGGCTACAGATTTACTGTACCGGCTCCTATTCGCAGCAGGATTTAGAATTTTGCCTGGTTTTTGACACTCATTGCCTGCGTTACGTCATACACGTTTATATTGCCATTACGGTAACTACTGTCTGAAGACACGTTGGATGTTTCCCGACGGCCATCTTTTTGCTTGTAAGTAGAGAAGGTTGAACCTGAATGACTTACTTAAACCAGTGACTAGAGATGAGCGAACTTACAGTAAATTCGATTCGTCAAGAACTTCTCGGCTCGGCAGTTGATGACTTTATCCTGCATAAATTAGTCCAGCTTTCAGGTGCTCCCGTGGGCTGGAAAAGGTGGATACAGTCCTAGGAGACTCTTTCCTAGGACTGTATCCACCTTTTCCAGCCCACCGGAGCACCTGAAGGCTGAACTAATTTACGCAGGATAAGTCATCAACTGCCGAGCCGAGAAGTTTGTGATGAATCGAATTTACTGTAAGTTCGCTCATCTCTACTAGTGACGTCTAAACCAGTGTTTACCAAGCAGGGTGCCTCCAGCTGTTGCAAAACTACAACTCCCAGCATGCCCGGACAGCCTTCGGCTGTCCGGGCATGCTGGGAGTTGTAGTTTTGCAACAGCTGGGGGCACCCTGCTTGGGAAACACTGGTCTAAACATTGTTCTTGATGTTCTTCCTAGATTCAGCACCTGCCCCTCTCCCCTGCCTCTTCCTTTTTCCCACTCCCAAGTACATTCCAGCTCCTTCTCCCCTGACCTAAAGGCCTGCTCCTGCCTTGTGACGCCAAAAACCTGAAAATGCCCAAATATGGGAAAAGAGGAAATGCAATTTTTTGTGATGAGGCAAAACCAGAAGATGAGAGAAGGGAGGGGGCAGAGGGGATGAAACGTCAGCCCCGAGCGCTCCCCAACCCCTCCCTCTCCAGACAGGCAACCTACCCACTGATCCCCCCCCCCCCCCCCAGACAGACTCCAGGTCCCCAGCAGACGCTTCCTATAGATTGTAGGACAAGAGGAATCCTTCATAGGTCACTATCGAATTGTCACCATCAATGATCCAGCTGTGTTTTACGTGTTTCTAGAGCTCATCCAGCTTTTCCTACGGCAGATCAGCCTAGTTTTGCAGCAATATTAGACTTTTAGTTGTATATTATTATTATAATTATTTATATCTAATTTCATAAGAACCCATATTAAAAGGATGTCCCGCTTTTTGTAAATTAAAGGGGTACTCCGGTGGGAAAACTTTTTTTTTTTTTTTTTAAATCAACTGATGCCATAAAGTTAAACAGTTAAGTATAATGACTTCTATAAAAAAAAAATCTTAATCCTTCCAGTACTTATTAGCTGCTGAATACTACAGAGGAAATTCTTTTCTTTTTGGAACACAGAGCTCTCTGCTGACATCACGAGCACAGTGCTCTCTGCTGACATCTTTGTCCATTTTAAGAACTGACCAGAGTAGAAGAAAATCCTCATAGCAAACATATGCTGCTCTGGACAGTTCCTAAAATGGGCAGAGATGTCAGCAGAGAGCACTGTGGTCATGATGTCAGCAGAGAGCTCTGTGTTCCAAAAAGAAAATTTCTCTGTAGTATTCGGCAGCTAATAAGTACTGGAAGGAATAAGATTTTTTAATAGAAGGAATTTACTAATCTGTTTAACTTTCTGGCACCAGTTGATTTAAAAAAAAAAAAAAAAAAAAAATTTCCACCGGATTACCCCTTTAAGCCTTAACAGGTTGTCCATTTATGTAAAACTTAACCCTGTGTCTGATCGCTAGGGGTCTGACTGCTAGGACCAAAGGAACCCTTTGTTTCCTAGATCTATAACCAGGGCCAATTCTGCCGATAGGCAAAATAGGCAGCTGCCTAGAGCGCACTCTTGATGGGGGCGCCGGTCTGCCTGCTGCAAGAAAGTTAGTAGCCAGCTAGCTTCCGAAACCCCCGCTCACCCGAAGCACCCGCCCAGCCAGCCCCACCGTGTCACTCCAGTAGTAAGGAGATTACATGAGGAGGAGGTTTGTTACAGTGTGTCACCCCAGTAGTAAGGAGATTACATGAGGAGGTTTGTTACAGTGTGTCACCCCAGTAGTAAGGAGATTACATGAGGAGGAGGTTTGTTACAGTTTGTCACCCCAGTAGTAAGGAGATAACATGAGGAGGAGGTTTGTTACAATGTGTCACCCCAGTAGTAAGAAGATTACATGAGAAGGAGGTTTGTTACAGTGTGTCACCCCAGTAGTAAGAAGATTACATGAGGGGGAGGTTTGTTACAGTGTGTCACCCCAGTAGTAAGAAGATTACATGAGGGGGAGGTTTGTTACAGTGTGTCACCCCAGTAGTAAGGAGATTACATGAGGAGGAGGTTTGTTACAGTGTGTCACCCCAGTAGTAAGGAGATTACATTAGGAGGTTTGTTACAGTGTGTCAACCCAGTAGTAAAGAGATTACATTAGGAGGAAGTTTGTTACAGTGTGTCACCCCAGTAGTAAGGAGATTACATGATGAGGAGGTTTGTTACAGTGTGTCACCCCAGTAGTAAGGAGATTACATGAGGAGGAGGTTTGTTACAGTGTGTCACCCCAGTAGTAAGGAGATTACATGAGGAGGAGGTTTGTTACAGTGTGTCACCCTAATAAGGTGATTACATGATGAGGTGGTTTGTTACAGTGTGTCACCCCAGTAGTAAGGAGATTACATGAGGAGGTTTGTTACAGTGTGTCACCCCAGTAGTAAGGAGATTACATGAGGAGAGGGATTGTTACAGTGTGCCACGCCAGTAGTAAGGTGATTACATGAGGAGGAGGTTTGTTACAGTGGGTCACCCCAGTAGTAAGGAGTTTACATTAGGAGGAAGTTTGTTACAGTGTGTCACCCCAGTAGTAAGGAGATTACATTAGGAGGAGGTTTGTTACAGTGTGTCACCCTAATAAGGTGATTACATGATGAGGTGGTTTGTTACAGTGTGTCACCCCAGTAGTAAGGAGATTACATGAGGAGGAGGTTTGTTACAGTGTGTCACCCCAGTAGTAAGGAGATTACATGAGGAGGAGGTTTGTTACAATGTGTCACCCCAGTAGTAACGAGATTACATGAGGAGGAGGTTTGTTACAGTGTGTCACCCCAGTAGTAAGGTGATTACATGAGGAGGAGGTTTGTTACAGTGTGTCACCCCAGTAGTAAGGAGATTACATGAGGAGGAGGTTTGTTACAGTGTGTCACCCCAGTAGTAAGGAGATTACATGAGGAGGAGGTTTGTTACAGTGTGTCACCCCAGTAGTAAGGAGATTACATGAGGAGGAGGTTTATTACAGTGTGTCACCCTAATAAGGTGATTACATGATGAGGTGGTTTGTTACAGTGTGTCACCCCAGTAGTAAGGAGATTACATGAGGAGGTTTGTTACAGTGTGTCACCCCAGTAGTAAGGAGATTACATAAGGAGAGGGATTGTTACAGTGTGCCACGCCAGTAGTAAGGTGATTACATGAGGAGGAGGTTTGTTACAGTGTGTCACCCCAGTAGTAAGGAGATTACATTAGGAGGAAGTTTGTTACAGTGTGTCACCCCAGTAGTAAGGAGATTACATTAGGAGGAGGTTTGTTACAGTGTGTCACCCTAATAAGGTGATTACATGATGAGGTGGTTTGTTACAGTGTGTCACCCCAGTAGTAAGGAGATTACATGAGGAGGAGGTTTGTTACAGTGTGTCACCCCAGTAGTAAGGAGATTACATGAGGAGGAGGTTTGTTACAATGTGTCACCCCAGTAGTAACGAGATTACATGAGGAGGAGGTTTGTTACAGTGTGTCACCCCAGTAGTAAGGTGATTACATGAGGAGGAGGTTTGTTACAGTGTGTCACCCCAGTAGTAAGGAGATTACATGAGGAGGAGGTTTGTTACAGTGTGTCACCCCAGTAGTAAGGAGATTACATGAGGAGGAGGTTTGTTATAGTGTGTCACCCTAGTAGTAAGGAGATTTCATGAGGAGGAGGTTTGTTATAGTGTGTCACCCCAGTAGTAAGGTGGGGCATGTCAAAGTGCGGTGCCCATGGGCAGGGTAAAGGGGCGGGGAAATTAGCTTTCGCCTATGGTGGAAAAAATCCTTGCACCAGCCCTGTCTATACCCAAATATAGAGAGGTCTATCAGGGCTGGTGGGACAGGGAGAAGCAGCCAGGGACCACCCCGATGACTTGTGGCTTGGGCGGCATAAAAGTGATAGCAGGTTCCCTTTAAAGGGGTACTCCGGTTATTTAAAACTTATCCTCTCTCCTCGGGATAGGGGATACGTTTCTGATCACGGGGTCCAATCTCTGGGACCCCCTGTGATCTTAAGAATGGGGCCCAGTTTGTTTCCTCGGAGCGTTCCGGCCTCTGAGATGAACTTGTCTCTGGGGTGATGGCGGCTCGGCCTCTCGGCGGTCCAGGATAACATTGTGGCCAGGGATTGGAGGAGCTGTCCGTCACTGCAGAGACCAGTTCATTTTGGAAGGTGGAGGCCAGTGTGCCCCGAAGAAAGAGATGGGGCACTGTTCTGGAGATCGCAGTTTTATTCCCTTGGTCAGACACTATCGTGTGAATAGAGGATCAGTTTTACATAACCGGAGTTCCCCTTAAAGGAAACTTTCTATGGCTTTCATGCTGCACCAGGGTGGTCCCTGGCTGCTTCTCCCTGCACCACCAGCCTTGACAGATGTCTCTCTGTTTGGGTATAGAGACAGATCTATGGAACATGGGGGCCAGCTGGTTACAAAGAAGACACTGAGGATCGTCTGATGACTGTAGTTCAGGCAGAATGAAAGTGATGATCGGTTTCCTGATACTGAAGACCTTTGCTTAGAAATGCCATCGATATCAGGTCATGGGGGGTTGGATTCCCATCAGCACTGTGCATGGTTAATAAGATTGCCACCTTTCTTGCAAAAAAAAATACCGGCCATGCTAATTAGCATAATTAATTATATATGCGTGACATCACAGGATACACATATGCGGGGGAAATATTTGTCCTATTCTGACCCCTTTAACTTTTTTATTTCTCCTTATATGGGGCCTGTATGAGGGGCATTTTTTGTGCCCCGATCTGTAGTTTTTAACAGGACCATTTTTGTTTTGTTGTGACTTTTTTATTTCTTTTTTTTTTTTTTTTTTTTTTTTTTATAAATTCTGCAGTTGCAGTTAGTTACTAACTACAACTCCCAGCATGCCCTGATACAGCCTGTGGCCCAGCAGCTGCCCCAAACGAAAACTACAACTCCCAGCATGTTGGACTATATAGTAGTATATAGTATAGGTCAGTGTTTCTCAACCAGGGGTGCCTCCAGCTGTTGCAAAACTACAACTCCCAGCATGTTGGACTATATAGTAGTATACAGTGGTCCCTCAACATACAATGGTAATTCGTTCCAAAGGAGCCATCATTTGTCGAATCCATCGTATGTTGAGGGATTCGTGCAATGTAAAGTATAGGAAGCTGTACTCACCTGTCCCCACCGCTCCGGACCACGTCCTGCCACTCCCGATGGTGACCCCGCCGCTCCCGATGGTGACCCCGGGCCTCCGCTGGGCTCTCCTGGTCTTCTCCGATCCTCCACTGTCTTCCGCAAGGCCTTACTGGGCCTGCGTAGCGACATCATTACGCTTCTGCGTACGCCGTTCCTATTGGATGACGGGACGGCGTTTTTTCTTTAATTCTCACTTTTTCCTATTTTTGGATGACATTTTGGAGCCTTTAGAACCAATTACCAGGTTTCCAGAGAGTTCTGGTCTCAACATACAATGGTTTCAACTTACAATGGTCGTCCTGGAACCAATTAATATTGTATCTTGAGGGACCACTGTATACTGTACATCTCATTATCAGGTAAACACTAATCTTTTTAGATTTGTATAACTTATCTGCATTATACTTTTAAGTCCAGTACAGCACTGACTTTTATAGTAATTTTATATTATTTGTGGTGGTGGTGGCAAAAAAAATCTGCATATTTTGGAGGGTTTCGTTTTTGTGGAGTGCACTATATGGCAAAAAATGACATGTTGCCCTATTCGGACCCCCTATAACTTTCTTTTTCCATATATGTGGCTGTATGGGGCACAGTTTTAGCAAAGTAATCTATAGTTTTTATGGGTACTACTTTTGCGCATATGTGACATTTTTTTCTGGGATGTGAAGTGACACAATTTTTGACTTTGGTATTTTTTACGTTTACTGTACCAAATCAAAAACATTATATTTTACTAGTTCGGACATTTTCACACATGGCAATACCAAATATGTGTTTTGGTTTTTTTTTTACATAAGGGGAGGGGTTTATTTGTGCTTGAAAAAAAAACTTTTTTATTTTAATTATCATTTTTAAGTCTCCTTAAAGGGGTACTCCGGTGGAATTTTTTTTTTTTTTAAATCAACTGGTGCCAGAAAGTTAAACAGATTTGTAAATTACTTTTATTAAAAAAATCTTTACCCTTCCAGTACTTAGTAGCGGCTGTATGCTACAGATAAAATTATTTTGTTTTTGAATTTCTTTTTTGTCTTGTCCACAGTGCTCTCTGCTGACACCTCTGTTCGTGTCAGGAACGGACAGTTCCTGATACGGGCAACAGGTGTCAGCAGAGAGTACTGTGGACAAGAAAAAAAGACATTCAAAAAGAAAAGAATTTCCTCTGTAGCATACAGCCGCTACTAAGTACTGGAAGGGTAAAGATTTTTTAATAGAAGTAAATTACAAATCTATTTAACCTTCTGGTACCAGTTGATTTAAAAATAATTTTTTCCACCTGAGTACCCCTTTAAGGGACTATTAATGCAATCTTCAAATTCTTAAAAGTGAGTAGTGCTTTGCTATTGCATAGCATTGCTGAGTGTTATTGGAGATCTACTGATAGAGCCTGACTTATCAGCAGATCGGACCCACTTGGAGCAGCTGAGGGGACCTCCGGCGGGCATTCAAACCAATCCGACCCCCATCATACATGTTATGGGGGTGCCGACTGGTTAGGGGGAAAGTGATGGCAGCTATTAAGTGCAGTGATCACTTTTGATTACAACACTAAGGGATCAATGACAGTGATGCTGGCTGATAGCAGCCATCACTTACAGTCTATATAAGTACTTCCTGGTGCTTTAAAGGGATTGGACACCTTTAACATGACTTTTAACCCTGCTATGTGTATGATTTATTACTTCTACATACTCCTGCTCCATAGCAGTTCATGAAGAAGAAAAGGGAAGAAGAAGAAAAGGAAAGACAACAGAGAAGACGTCACTCAGGTCACTGATATCATTGTGTATTCTCCTGACTGTCCCATCAGAGCTGGAGCCACTTTAAGTTCTGCAGTAATGATGAGTGAAACTGTACCCCAATCTATGGCTTTCCAGGCATGATGGAAGTTGTAGCTTTGCAACACCTGAAGAGCTACATGAGGTGATTGATGGAGGTCCCAGTAGTGGGTTTCACACCAAAAATAGTCTTAGGCCCCTTTCACACTACAAAATTCTCCGTTTTTAAACATCCGTATGAAGTTCCATCTGAAAACCAGCTGAAAACGGCAGTAACAAAATCCTATACGTCCGTTAGAAAATCCCATTACAGTGACCCCCCGACCTACGCTGGCCCGAAATATGATCAAATCGACATACGATGGCCTCTCAGAGGCCATTGCATGTCTATGTCAACATCGACATACAATGCTTTTTTATGTCGGGGCCATCGCATTAACGGCTATCCGGCAGTGCAAAATGCTTAAGCTGCTGCCGGATAGCAGCTTAATGTTCCCCGTGTGGTGCGGTAAGTATTACTTACCCCTCCTCGATGCTCCGGGGTGCCCTCCGGGTCCAGCGCTGGTCTTCCGTTGTCTTCTCGGCCCTCTCCGATTACGTCAATACGCTGCTGCGCATGTCATCCAATAGGAATGGCTTACACAGCGGTGTAATGACGTCGCTACGCAGGCCCAGTAAGGCCTTGCAGAAGACAGTGGAGGACCGGAGAAGACAGCGGAGGACCGGAGAAGACCAGGAGAGCCCAGCAGAGGACCGGAGATGACCAGGAGAGCCCAGCGGAGGCCCGGGGTCACCATCGCGAGCAGCGGGGACAGGTGAGTACAGCTTCCTATACTTTACATTGCACGAATCCCTCAACATACGATGGCTCGTTTGAAACGAATTACCATCGTATGTTGAGGGACCACTGTATAGTCTATGGGATTTTCTAATATCCGTTTGAATCCGTTATAGTCCGTTATTGATAACAGACGTTATTTTGTGACGGAAGATAGTAACTGAAGAAATAGTGTAAAAGGGGCCTTAGTTTTGTTCCCAGCCTGGCAAGGGGGTCCAGGGCAATCTTTTGCATCGGAGCCCTGTGGAGGAGCCTAGGGACCCGAACACTACTGCTGAGCATGGGCCGGGCCTGTAGTCTCTGGAGCATGCAAGAGCAGTTCAAAAAGTTAATGTTTATTTATTTAGCTTAATTAAGTATATAGAAGATTTAAGCCACATATTATCCTAATGCCAGCAGAGTGCAGCACAATCAGGGTCTATTCCATACAGAGGGAGGGCACTGTCAATATCTAATCCATATGGGGGGCACAGTATCTAATCCATATGGATCCATGTATGGATTAGATACTGTGCTCCTCCTCTTTGGATTAGATACTCTGTTACCCCCTCATATGGATTAGATGCTGTTCACTTCCATATGAAGTAGATACTATGCCCCCTTATGGATTAGAATTAGTTACTGCACCCCCATATGTATTAGAATTAAATACCATGCCCCCCCCATATCTATTAGATTTAAATATTATGCTCCCTCTATATGGATTAAATACTGTGCCCCCCAAACTATATAGGGGGCACGGTATCTTATCCATATAGGGGGTCACCATATCTAATCCATATAGGGGGTTACAGTATTTAATCGATATAAGGGGGCATTTATCTAATCCATACATGGGGGCAGAGTATTTAAACCATTGGGGGGGGGGGGGGGGCTAGTATGATACCATTACAGTATCTAATCCATTAAGGGGGCACAGTATCAAACCCATACAGGGGGGCACAATATCTAATCCATTGGGAGGGGGGCACAGTATCATACCATGACAGTATTTAATGCATATAGTGGGCAAGATATTTAGTCCATATAGGGGAAGCCAGTATCTAATCCAAACAGCGTGGAAGAGTATTTAATCCATATGTATTTTGGGGGGGGGGGGGGGGGGGCGATATCACCTTGCCAGGGGTGCAAGGGGCACTAGGTACGTCTCTCGTGTTATCGGCGCTCCATTACTACCCGCTGCTGAGGCTGCCTGCATTATTGGAGAGCCGATCAGAGAGGACGGAGGAAAGTACGGACCACGGGTGTTCTGATCAGCTCCACTGAGCTACCGGAGATTGTTTTCAGCATTTTAGATGCCGCAACCAACTTTGATTGGGGCATTTAAAGGGTTAATGCTGGACATCACCCGGATCAGTGATGTCCGCCATTAGCCATTATGAAGGGAGCTCAGCTCCTGAGCTCGCTTCATACACCCACCGCAGGACTGCGCCATATAGCCGTATACATAAGGCCGCCAGTCGTGAAGGGTTAAATTATGAAGAATGTAAGTTTTCCCCTCTCCTCTTCATTATAAAATAGCTTTGGCTGTCTGGGCATGCTGGAAATTGTATTTTTGCAACAGCTGGAGGCACCCTGGTTGAGGAACACTGGCTTAATCGGTTGGAATAAACCTAGATAACATTCGGTTCTCATTCAAAGGTGCATCTTTTACTACACCACTGGGTGGCACTGTACTGATGCTCTATGGGTGATCATTCAGCTACCAAGCCCTTAAAGGGGTACTCCGGTGCTTACTCATCTTATCCCCTATCCAAAGGATAGGGGATAAGATGCCTGACCGCGGGAGTCCTGCTGCTGGGGACGCCCGTGATCTTGCACGCGGCACCCCGTTTGTAATCAGTGCGTGTTCGCTCCGGGTCTGATTACGGTCGACCGCAGGGCCGGCAGCGTGTGACGTCACGCTCCGCCCCTCAATGCAAGCCTACGAGAGGGGGCGTGACAGCTATCACGCCCCCTCCCGTAGGCTTGCATTGAGGGGCGGAGCGTGACATCACACGGGGGCGGAGGCGTGACGTCACACCGGGAACTTATTACAAATGGGGTGCCGCGTGCAAGATCTCGGGGGTCCCCAGCTGCGGGACTCCCGCGATCAGGCATTTTATCCCCTATCCTTTGGATAGGGGATAAGATGTCTAAGCACCAGAGTAACCCTTTAAAAAAAAAAAAAGTCTTCTTTGCCAGTCCAAATGTGGGAGCTTGGTCATAATGACAAATCCTCCATCTGTTTCCCAGACACGCCAGGGATCTGGCTGCCTGGTGGTGTTTTTTTCCCTGCTTCATTAGAAGATAAAACATTCCGCTATTACAGCTCAGTGTTGCAAAACTACAACTCCCTTCGGCTGTCCAGGCATGCTGGGAGTTGTAGTTTTGCAACAGCTGGAGGCACACTGGTTGTGAAACACTGCAATAGATAGATGTTGGCTGAACAAGCATTGGCCCAAAAACGATTTCTTCCACAACTCAACACTCTTGCACACTCAACTAAACTGAGCGTACATGTGTTTTCAATATACAAAGGCCGCTGCCAGAAACCTCGTATTGCTGCATTTCTCTCCTATGTTGAGATCCTTCTCTTCATGCACTCTACTCGGCTTGATCAGTGCTGTGCACCGTGCTGGAAGCCATAGGATAAGGGCTCAGGACTCTCACGACTGCATAAAGATATGCTTCTGTCTGTATTCTGAAAGGGGAAGGATGCTGCCAGACATCTCTGGCGATGGCTTATATGCCCAAGAACAAATGGATCCGGCATGCTGAAATCCAATATGCTCCACTTTTCTCTCCCCCAATGGCAGATTTTAAAGAACAGAAAGGTCAGACATGTTGGAGGTGTCTGGCAGCACTAGGTCACCGCTTCAGATAGTCTGCCAATCCTGCCATCAGTATGATCTAGAAAATCTAGAAAAACGTATTCCCTATTCATTTTAGATTGCGGGGGGGGGGGGGGGGGTTCCTGCACGGGACCCTGGCCCTCCCCGGGAACCGGGTGTATTTCCGGCTCTCCCATAGGGATACATGGAGGGGGCTTGTTGGCCGCCGCCTAGAGCTGGGGTTTTTTGCAGGAGATCTCAGG
Organism: Hyla sarda; assembly: GCF_029499605.1. Taxonomy (NCBI): domain Eukaryota; kingdom Metazoa; phylum Chordata; class Amphibia; order Anura; family Hylidae; genus Hyla; species Hyla sarda. The sequence goes on from NC_079199.1 coordinate 97,003,377, forward strand.
GGGTCCCAGCGGTCAGAAACCCCCCCCCACCCCATGATTTATAAACCTAGGGAGATACGTTTTTCTGCATGATACTTTGCTTTTAAGAGAAAATACAAAGACGTCTTGCCCTTGTTCTGATAAAACCATAAAACAATAAATAAAATACCAAAAAAATCCGAAACTTTTTTTGTCTTAAATGTATTTATTTAATGATTTTTTTCATAACCACAGGAATCTCCCAAAATAGCAAAAAAATTTGTCCTATAAAAATATCTTGTATTTTTCTATACATACAATGCATTTTTTTTACAATACCAGAAAAGTTTCATTGGTACCAGATAAATCTCAATTTCAATAAAAAAAAAAGAAAAAAAATACAAAAAAAAAATTATTTTTTTCCCTAACATTTCCCTTCATACAGAAAATGCTATTTTGTTTTTTTTAAAAAGTTTTTACAAAAAGAAAAAATAAATTAAACAAGATTGGAGGAAGTTAAGAGAATACAAAGCGTTGGCTTCCTCATTTAAGGGTCTTTGGGTTACACCCCAGTTACTGTACAAGTCAAGATTTTTAACCTCAGTTTTTGAGAGACATTGGGTGAAAGGATTTTTTTTTTCTTTTAGGAATTTTTACAAGGAATGTCAACAGTACAAGAAATACATGGAAATTACCATAACAGTCTAACTGGAACAGCTCGTACATATGGACGCTGCATAATTCAGGCCATCGTTGACATTATTTCTTTTTGTATTCTGAATGTCCCTTCCATCATGCAAGGAGGCACTTTGTCTTTGTGCTCATTGTCTCCTCCTATGTGGTAATGTACTTGGTATAAGTTGCCAAGAGAAGTAAGAGAAAGGAAGTGACAACTTCTCAGAACACATATCTGGCTCACCAAAAGGGTTGTCACTATTTAAGCCCATAAAAGTGGTTTGCACATCAATGACACTTAACAAATTACTCTATGATCGATGTGTCCGATCTTTGAGACTCCCGCTGATCATAAGAATGAACACCCATTGCTGGTGTAGTGCCGTCACCAAGCTGGGCAGTAAACTGCAGGTGGCTGTACTATAGCTCCCTGAACAGTTGGGTGGCCAAAGGCTGCTGCATAGGGGGGAACTAGGGAAGGGGATGCAGTGCTACATGTCCCCTCTGTTCTCAGGATCATTGGGAGTCCCAAAGGTTTGACCCATACCAATGTCATGGCAGATCCTAGTGCTAAGTCATCACATGGTGAAATAGGAAAAGCCCCTGCTGTCCTGACAAAATAAGCTGGATATATTTACTTCTCTAGCTCCATCTGGTATAATACTGCCCCCAATGGAGACATTAATTTGAACAGATAGGGAATGCTCATATATGGCCAGAATATCGCTTAGGAGATGGCTAGAATACGTTTTTGAATGCTGGAACATCCATATGTACGAAAAGGAAGCAATGAGATACAGCACAACAACTGAGGTACAAAAACTCTAAGAAATGTGGTCAACGTGATGAACCGGATAGGGCGGAAACATGGCATTTGTTGCCAATAAAGTCCCAGCACTTTACCCTATCTTATTTTACTATCATTTTTAATTTATTAAAAGCGAGGGATATGAGCATGTGATCTGCCATGTAAACATAATACAAACATAAAGCACCACAACGACTGGCAAAGGAGATGGTAAGTGAGATAAAAGTCAGCAGAGGACCTCAGAGAAAATTCTCCAAGGAGAGAACAGTCATAAGAGCTTCAAAAAGACCAATTGGAGGGCTGAAAACCACCATAGAGAAGATGGGTCTGGGAAGAGAAAGAATAGAGGAGGATCCATTGAGAGGGAGCCTGGCAGAGGCAAGTGTGTGGGCAAGGATTGGCAAGGGCTTAGCAGTGGGACGTCTGGTAGACAAGTATCATGGCAAAAACACAGAGAAGTTGGAATGAGAAGAGTTGTTGTGTAGAAGGACTGAGGAGGAAGCTCTAAGGAAAAGAACAGCATATGTGAAGGAAGGAAGAGACTAACTTAAGTCAGGTTAAGGGCTGCATGTAAACATCAGGAAAGGGGATTAAACATTCAGTGGGAAGAATGGGAGAGAAGAGACATCTGGAAAAGGACAGAAGACATGGGAAATACCAACAGTGAAACCTCTTTAAGAAGACCACTCGAAATGACATGGAAAATGGTCTTCTAAGAGGAAAGGTCCTCTAGGAAAAAAAGATGACCAGTAAGCATAGTCTACGATGGAACCCAAATCTGTCACAGGAAATCTGGTCTAGATAAAGAGTTGTGTTTTTGGAAAGGTTTCACAGGGTCAGGATATGGACCTTGAGAAACCGAGAAAATAAAAGTGGTGGGATAAATGGCCCTTGGTGTGAAGATATGACAAAGCTACAAGAGGGAAAATGGACTGAATTTGGCAAAGGAAGATCTGGGAGAAAGTACTTGAAGTGTTGCTCTCATTGAAAAAAAAAAGAAAGACATTTCACAACTTTTAATCGGTTGTTTTGTGGGTGCTGAGGTGCCCACCGATCATTACAACGAGCTGGGAGAACTCAGCTAAGCACTTCTCTCTCCTAGCTACTGGGGACGGGCTCCATAGAATCTTCCTCCGGCAGCAAGCAGAAAAGTGCCTTACTTTCTCTCCACTCAAAACTTTTTAAAAAACATGCAATTTTTTTTTTTAAATGACAGCGACACTCTAAAGGGGTTTGTGTACAAATGTCCTAGATGGCTGTCCAGTCATCTCCAGCCTGATTTCAGCTGGCAGAGATAGTCGGGCACGATAAACATCCAAGTAGGCTGTGTTACACAGTGTGCATAACTCCTATTGGCATTAAAGGGATACTCTGGTTAAGAAAAACATATGCCCTATCTACATCATAGGGAATACGTGTCTGATCATGAGGGGTTCCAACCGTGATCTCCAGAACAGGGCCTGTCTCTTACCACTGAGCACTTCACTCCACACCTTTTAAGACATACTTGGCTCAGAAGTGACGGGCTGCTTAGTCAATCGATTTCCGGAATGGTGTCTTACGTCAGCATGGTTAGGCGGACCCTATTCTGGAGATTGCAGAGGGTCCCACCGGTCAGACCAACTCCCATCCATCCTGTGGATTGGGAATAAGTTTTTCATAACCAGGGTACCTCTTTAAAAGGGAGTTGTGCAAACAGGCAAGCTACGCTGTGTAGGTAAACAGCATTGTTCTCTGTGCTTCGCCAAATGGACATCTACCTTTAATGTCAATGAGGTTACACAAATTATTCAAAAAAAATCCATCTTGGTTATTTTCAGTACTGACAGCATCTGTTACGTTCTTGGACAGACTTCTTCCAGTTGTTGAGGGGATAGACAAGTTAATAAGTAACAGATGACTGCCAGAGAAAAGCTAGACTGTAAGGCAGCGGTCAACGGGCAGTGACTCCTAGAGAAAATGTGACGGTGCCCTGAGGAGAGAGGCCTATAAAGAAATGACAGGATGGATAAACGCTCAGAAGCAAAAAGAAAGAACAAAGACGATGACAGCATATAATAATGAAAAATTACCACGCTAACCGCAAATGACAATGGGAAAGAAAACATAAAAGAAAAAGTACAAAAAGGAGGGGCTGTACAGTGGTACCGGCAAGAACCTTACAGTAACGGAACGATTTCCAGCTTTTTATACATCTATAGACAAAACAAAAAGAACAGTTCTAAGTAGCCCATCCTTCGATAGTGCTATCCCCGGGTCACATCCCAGCCTGTTCACATGAAGCTGTGCTCAATGCAAAATGGTGCATGGATGGTACAAAATTACTGTCATCGGCCTTTTAGCATTTTTTAACTGAATTTTCAAAAACAAAACAGTTTTGTGCATAATGCCAAACATTTTTAGAAAGTTTGGGTTTTGATAAGCAGGTCCGTTTGCCACATTAGTATTGTGTCCAGGAATGTGTATCACCGATAGCCTAACCTAAATGCTGATCCCGATCCTTCTTTAGAGGATCGGGATCAGCATTTAGGTTTTCATATATATAATAAGTAGACAAGTTCTTACAGCCACCTGTTCATCCCAACCCTGGGCCTAGACAAGGACCTAAACAACTGTCCCTGGTGACTGACCGAATGGCCGTACATTCCAAGGAATCCTATTTTATATAGTGGAAAGAATAATCATGAGGCTCATTGTGCCTTGTGCCTCCTCAGTGTACAGCATTCCATGTCAGCCTGTCTGCTGTGACTAAGCCCCAGTTGTGTTCTATTAGGAATGATACTTTGTGCACAACACCCCATAAATCATGTCATACGGGTGATTTATGAAGTCGTAATACAGAACTGATCTTGGAATAACTTGTTGGTCTAAAAAAATGTCTAAAACCTTATTAAGTGCTTACAACTGTAGGACATATACCAGTACCAGCTACATGGGCGCTGGCGGTCTTTAGCCCTGGCTGACATAGAGGGGGCTCTCGATTTTTAGGGTATTTTTCAATTTGCCCCAGTAAGGCATTTTCCAGAGGATTATATGCACTATAAAACCCCTTTTTAGTGAATATTAAACACCGACTGGTACATATACAATAAAACACTCTCAACTTACGCACCCAATTGGGAATGACATGCTGATAACTTGGCCAATATTACTGACGTTGAGCATCCATGCCAGGATTCTGTGCATCTATCTATTGTGCTCTCTTTTCCAACTTGGCTTTATTACTTATAAGGGGCAGATTGGACAACCCATTTGATGTCTGCAGCTTCCAATCTCATGGCTGTTTTTATTTCCTAATACTAGTAAAATGACAGTAAATCTATTGGTTGCAGCAGTCGACACTTACGCTTTTTTACAAATAGATCCCTATATACTCTCTAAGGAGTATACTCATAGAATAAGAAAAAAGAGCCAGGACTTCTGTCAGTAAAGATGTTAAGCCGAAAGAGATTGGCCAAATTCCCCCCCAAAAAACTCATCTCCTGTCAAGCTGGGAGCTAAGGAGGAAAGTGATGAAAGGTTTCAGCTGCCTTTGTTTCCCAGGGGAACCCTCCCCCATTCCAACAAAGATGCTTGCACCAAGGTTAATGCTGAAATTTCTTTCAATATGCATGTACGGAGATGTCCATAAGAACATGCACCTCTCACCTCTGTCTGAGAATGCAGTAAATGACAGCAAAAAAAGAAACATAATAGAAACTAGGCCCCTGAGATGCCTACTGAGGCCATTCTGCGGGCAATTGGTTGCTTCTTATCCCAGATAATACTTTCTCAACCTAACATGCCAGTTGAACAAGCACATTCTTTAATACTTCCCATGTATCATAGATACAAGTTTGTGACTAAAAAAACATATAAGAATTTCAAGAATCATTTTAGGCCCTGTGACATCACAGGCAGTGGATGAATTAAAAATCTTATTTAGTTTGGACAGATTTTAGGTACATCCTATAATTTAGGTACATCTTATAATAATCGGTAACAATTTTTTTTTTTTGTGGCACCACCATGGGATCACAGATGATGCCAAAGTAACCCACATCACAGCACTTTTTTATATTAATTGACAATAAACCTGATGTTTTTTTGGCCGGTATTAGTAAACATGATGGTAAACTCAGACTAGAGATGAAAATACCCCTGATAGTGACCTCAATAACAGTGTCCCTTCTGGTCTTGTTGCACATAAATGTTCCAGTCTAGGGAACAGCGATGGGGGTCATAACAGTGTAGCCTGTTCAAAACATTCTTCGTAGTCCTTGTTCCTTGTATGTATTTTCTGTGCTGCTTGTCTACGCCTCTGATATTCTAAAAACTCCTCCTTCAAGGCTGCGCAACGTTCTTCTGGGCTGGACAACGCCTGAGGGTAGCGACTATCAAGAGTATCCACTGGTCCCGAACCAGCCGGGCATGGAGCCGCCTCTGAAGGAAGCTTTACATCTGCAGAAGAAAAAACACAACATTTTAGCAGTTGAAATTACTTTATTATTTCACTCCCCTAAAACCTACCTCACTATTTTTCCATATTGAAGCTTAGTTTGTCCATGTTGGGAAATCTGTGTGTAGAAAGTATTTTGAAACCTTTGTAAGTAGGTTATCTCCTCCATATGCCATGTACCCACATGTCTGGATTTATAGTTCATCTACAATATCTGCTACTTTTTTTTCACGTGATTGGGTAAGTTTTCCTTCTTTCTCTAGGGATCCAATTACGATAAATAATACAATTCTTTTAGAGCGAAAATTCCAATGGCGCAGAGACCACTGCAACTGAATAGGCTGAATACATAGCGTGTGACATCCAAGAACTCTCTAGTCAAGCCTATACTTGCAGATTTTGGCTCACACCATCACAATTCCATGATCAAGCATTAGAAATGCAGGGTAATTCAATGGACAATAAGCTTGTCACCGGCTGTATGAGGGGATGGAAAGTTTCTAAGCCGCCTTCTCCTTGGCAAGGGAGCCTCCATATCCCCAAGGAGCGATTACTGTAATTACATACAGGCTGATGTTTTTCTTGTAAAACCCTTTTGAGATGTTGTCCTGTTCTGTTCTAAGCCGCAAGCCTTGTGAGAAGGCATCCATGTTTTTTCCATGAAGGAGCTACCCTATCCCATGTGGGATCCTTGGAAGAGGGAATGTGTTTGATGTAGAGAAGAAATGCCTAAGACTCCTCGGCCTACCATATTCTCCAGACTGCATGTTTACATGGTTGGAGGAGGTAGCTGTCTGCCAATGGAGTGTTCTGTAAACAGCCAGCTTTACCCAAGGGGGATAGAACAATACATGTGACTACTCTTGTACTTAAATGGTGGAGTCAAAGAATGGCTTGGCAATCTGAAGTATCCCTTCCGGCAGAATGCACCAGGTGGGCATCCGATATCAATACTGTTCAGCTAGCCATATACACTAGATAAATGTTGGTCAACCTAATTTATTTTGTCAGGATCAAATGACTAATGTGTATGGAGGCCTCCTGATTTTCCCCAACATAGTTGGGAATAATAAGCATTCAGTTGACCACTATCTCAAATGTAAAGGTAGTCAAATGCTTCTTCCGCAAGCAGCTATCTCTTCTGATCCTCCCATGCTCATGAAAACATGGCTCAGATGTGGATTAAAGGGGTTATCCAGGAATAGAAAAACAGAGCTATTTTCTTTCAAAACAGCTCCCCGTTTGTCTCCAGGTTTGGTGCGGTTCTGCAGCTCAGTTCCACTGAAGTGAATGGAGCCAAGTAGTAAAACCACACCCAACCTGGAGACAGACGTGGAGCTGTTTTTGAAAGAAATTAGCTGTGTTTTTCTATTCCTGGATAACCCCTTTAATGTGTTCAGAATAGAGGGAGGGGGATCAGGACATTGTCAGGCTCTTGGCAGTAGCCTCTCTTCCCAAGAACAAAAGGATTGAGCAGTTTAAGTTTAAAGGACCTGATCCCCCCCCCCACCATCTGTCAAATATAGAGATTCAAATATTAAGTCAGTCCCACTGAAATCTGTAGGTTCGGTCGGCACAGGCCTAAAGTATACTGGGGTCCTAAAGGCTATTGACTCTTTTGCAATACAATATTATTGATCTGTTTAATTACATAGCTGTCACGATGCCGGCTGGCAGGTAGTGGATCCTCTGTGCCAGAGAGGGATTGGCGTGGACCGTGCTAGTGGATCGGTTCTAAGTCACTACTGGTTTTCACCAGAGCCCGCCGCAAAGCGGGATGGACTTGCTGCGGCGGTAGTGACCAGGTCGTATCCACTAGCAACGGCTCAACCTCTCTGACTGCTGAAGATAGGCGCGGTACAAGGGAGTAGACAGAAGCAAGGTCGGACGTAGCAGAAGGTCGGGGCAGGCAGCAAGGATCGTAGTCAGGGGCAACGGCAGGAGGTCTGGAACACAGGCTAGGAACACACAAGGAAACGCTTTCACTGGCACGATGGCAACAAGATCCGGCAAGGGAGTGCAGGGGAAGTGAGGTGATATAGGGAAGTGCACAGGTGAACACACTAATTGGAATCACTGCGCCAATCAGCGGCGCAGTGGCCCTTTAAATCGCAAAGACCCGGCGCGCGCGCGCCCTAGGGAGCGGGGCCGCGCGCGCCGGGACAGGACCGAGGGAGAGCGAGTCAGGTACGGGAGCCGGGGTGCGCATCGCGAGCGGGCGCTACCCGCATCGCGGATCGCATCCCGGCTGGAAGCGGAATCGCAGCGCCCCGGGTCAGTGGGTCTGACCGGAGCGCTGCAGTGGGGAGAGTGTAGCGAGCGCTCCGGGGAGGAGCGGGGACCCGGAGCGCTCGGCGTAACAGTACCCCCCCCCTTGGGTCTCCCCCTCTTCTTAGAGCCTGAGAACCTGAGGAGCAGACTTTTGTCTAGGATGTTGTCCTCAGGTTCCCAGGATCTCTCTTCTGGACCACAACCCTCCCAATCCACTAAAAAAAAGGTTTTCCCTCTGACCTTTTTAGATGCTAGAATCTCTTTGACGGAGAAGATGTCCGAGGAGCCGGAAACAGGAGTGGGAGGAACAGATTTGGGAGAGAAACGGTTAATGATGAGTGGTTTAAGAAGAGAAACGTGAAAGGCATTAGGAATACGAAGAGAAGGAGGAAGAAGAAGTTTGTAAGAGACAGGATTAATCTGACACAAAATTTTGAAAGGACCAAGATAGCGTGGTCCCAACTTGTAGCTAGGGACACGGAAGCGGACATATTTAGCGGAGAGCCATACCTTGTCTCCAGGGGAAAAAATGGGAGGAGCTCTTCTTTTCTTATCCGCGAACTTCTTCATGCGTGATGAAGCCTGTAAGAGAGAATTTTGGGTCGCTCTCCATATGATGGAAAGGTCACGAGAAATTTCATCCACAGCGGGCAGACCAGAGGGCAAGGGGGTAGGGAGGGGGGGAAGAGGGTGACGGCCGTACACCACGAAAAATGGGGATTTGGAGGAAGATTCAGAGACTCGGAAGTTATACGAGAATTCGGCCCATGGAAGGAGACCTGCCCAGTCATCCTGGCGGGAGGAAACAAAATGTCGTAAATAATCACCCAAGACCTGGTTAATTCTTTCTACTTGTCCATTGGATTGGGGATGATATGCAGAAGAAAAATTTAATTTAATCTTGAGTTGTTTACAGAGAGCCCTCCAGAATTTAGACACGAATTGGACGCCTCTATCCGAGACTATCTGTGTGGGCAACCCGTGAAGACGAAAAATGTGTACAAAAAATTGTTTAGCCAACTGAGGCGCTGAAGGAAGACCAGGAAGAGGGATGAAATGTGCCATTTTGGAGAATCGATCAACGACCACCCAAATAACAGTGTTGCCACGGGAAGGGGGTAAATCAGTAATAAAATCCATACCAATCAGAGACCAAGGCTGTTCGGGGACAGGCAGGGGATGAAGAAAACCAGCGGGCTTCTGGCGAGGAGTCTTATCCCGGGCACAGATAGTGCAGGCTCGCACAAAGTCCACAACATCCGTCTCCAGAGTCGGCCACCAATAGAAGCGGGAGATGAGTTGCACAGATTTCTTGATGCCCACATGACCTGCGAGATGGGAGGAGTGACCCCATTTGAGGATTCCGAGGCGTTGGCGTGGAGAAACAAAGGTCTTTCCTGGAGGAGTTTGCCTGATGGAGGCTGGAGAAGTGGAAATCAGGCAGTCAGGAGGAATGATGTGTTGCGGAGAGAGTTCAACTTCCGAGGCATCCGAGGAACGAGAGAGAGCATCGGCCCTAATGTTCTTATCGGCAGGCCGAAAGTGAATTTCAAAATTAAATCGGGCAAAGAACAGAGACCACCGGGCCTGGCGAGGATTCAGCCGTTGGGCAGACTGGAGGTAGGAGAGGTTCTTGTGATCGGTGTAAATAATAACTGGAAATCTTGATCCCTCCAGCAGATGCCTCCATTCCTCAAGTGCTAATTTGATGGCTAGAAGCTCTCGATCCCCGATGGAGTAGTTCCTCTCCGCCGGAGAGAAGGTCCTAGAAAAAAAACCACAAGTGACAGCATGCCCGGAAGAATTTTTTTGTAGAAGAACAGCTCCAGCTCCCACTGAGGAGGCATCAACCTCCAATAGGAAGGGTTTGGAAGGGTCAGGTCTGGAGAGCACGGGAGCCGAAGAAAAGGCAGACTTGAGTCGTTTAAAGGCGTCTTCCGCTTGAGGAGGCCAAGACTTGGGATCGGCATTTTTTTTGGTTAAAGCCACGATAGGAGCCACAACGGTAGAAAAATGTGGAATAAATTGCCTGTAATAATTGGCGAACCCCAAAAAGCGTTGGATAGCACGGAGTCCGGAGGGGCGTGGCCAATCTAAGAGGGCAGAGAGTTTGTCTGGATCCATTTGTAGTCCCTGGCCAGAGACCAAGTATCCTAGAAAAGGAAGAGATTGGCATTCAAACAGACATTTCTCAATTTTGGCATAGAGTTGATTGTCACGAAGTCTCTGAAGAACCATACGGACATGCTGGCGGTGTTCTTCTAGATTGGCAGAAAAAATTAGGATATCGTCCAGATATACAACAACACAGGAGTATAAAAGATCACGAAAAATTTCATTAACAAAGTCTTGGAAGACGGCAGGGGCGTTGCACAGGCCAAAGGGCATGACCAGATACTCAAAGTGTCCATCTCTGGTGTTAAATGCCGTTTTCCATTCATCCCCCTCTCTGATGCGGATGAGATTATAAGCACCTCTTAAGTCCAGTTTAGTAAAGATGTGGGCACCTTGGAGGCGATCAAAGAGTTCAGAGATGAGGGGTAGGGGGTAGCGGTTCTTAACCGTGATTTTATTAAGACCGCGGTAGTCAATGCAAGGACGTAGGGAGCCATCTTTTTTGGACACAAAGAAAAATCCGGCTCCGGCAGGAGAGGAGGATTTACGGATAAAGCCCTTTTTTAAATTTTCCTGGACGTATTCAGACATGGCAAGAGTCTCTGGGGCGGACAGAGGATAAATTCTGCCCCGGGGTGGAGTAGTGCCCGGGAGGAGGTCAATAGGACAATCATAAGGCCTGTGAGGAGGTAGAGTCTCAGCTTGTTTTTTGCAGAAAACATCCGCAAAGTCCATATAGGCCTTAGGGAGACCGGTTACTGGAGGAACCACAAAGTCACGGCAAGGGTTACTGGGAACCGGTTTTAGACAGTCCTTGGAACAAGAGGGCCCCCAACTCTTGATCTCCCCAGTGGACCAATCCAGGGTTGGGGAATGAAGTTGAAGCCAGGGAAGTCCAAGGAGAATTTCAGAAGTGCAATTGGGGAGGACCAAAAGTTCAATCCTCTCGTGATGAGATCCGATACACATTAGAAGGGGCTCCGTGCGGAAACGTATGGTACAGTCCAATCTTTCATTGTTTACACAATTGATGTAAAGGGGTCTGGCGAGACTGGTCACTGGGATGTTGAACCTGTTGACGAGAGAGGCCAAAATAAAATTTCCTGCAGATCCAGAGTCCAAGAAGGCCATAGTAGAGAAGGAGAAGGCAGAGGCAGACATCCGCACAGGCACAGTAAGACGTGGAGAAGCAGAGTAGACATCAAGGACTGTCTCACCTTTGTGCGGAGTCAGCGTACGTTTTTCCAGGCGGGGAGGACGGATAGGACAATCCCTCAGGAAGTGTTCGGTACTAGCACAGTACAGGCAGAGATTCTCCATGCGGCGTCGTGTCCTCTCTTGAGGTGTCAGGCGAGACCGGTCGACCTGCATAGCCTCCACGGCGGGAGGCACAGGAACGGATTGCAGGGGACCAGAGGAGAGAGGAGCCGAGGAGAAGAAACGCCTCGTGCGAACAGAGTCCATATCTTGGCGGAGCTCCTGACGCCTTTCGGAAAAACGCATGTCAATGCGAGTGGCTAGGTGAATGAGTTCATGTAGATTAGCAGGGATTTCTCGTGCGGCCAGAACATCTTTAATGTTGCTGGATAGGCCTTTTTTAAAGGTCGCGCAGAGGGCCTCATTATTCCAGGATAATTCTGAAGCAAGAGTACGGAATTGTACGGCATACTCGCCAACGGAAGAATTACCCTGGACCAGGTTCAACAGGGCAGTCTCAGCAGAAGAGGCTCGGGCAGGTTCCTCAAAGACACTTCGGATTTCCGAGAAGAAGGAGTGTACAGAGGCAGTGACGGGGTCATTGCGGTCCCAGAGCGGTGTGGCCCATGACAGAGCTTTTCCAGACAGAAGGCTGACTACGAAAGCCACCTTAGACCTTTCAGTGGGAAACTGGTCCGACATCATCTCCAGGTGCAGGGAACATTGGGAAAGAAAGCCACGGCAAAACTTAGAGTCCCCATCAAATTTATCCGGCAAGGATAGGCGTAGACCAGAGGCGGCCACTCGCTGCGGAGGAGGTGCAGGAGCTGGCGGAGGAGATGATTGCTGAAGCTGTGGTAGTAACTGCTGTAGCATAACGGTCAGTTGAGACAGCTGTTGGCCTTGTTGCGCTATCTGTTGTGACTGCTGGGCGACCACCGTGGTGAGGTCAGCGACAACTGGCAGAGGAACTTCAGCGGGATCCATGGCCGGATCTACTGTCACGATGCCGGCTGGCAGGTAGTGGATCCTCTGTGCCAGAGAGGGATTGGCGTGGACCGTGCTAGTGGATCGGTTCTAAGTCACTACTGGTTTTCACCAGAGCCCGCCGCAAAGCGGGATGGACTTGCTGCGGCGGTAGTGACCAGGTCGTATCCACTAGCAACGGCTCAACCTCTCTGACTGCTGAAGATAGGCGCGGTACAAGGGAGTAGACAGAAGCAAGGTCGGACGTAGCAGAAGGTCGGGGCAGGCAGCAAGGATCGTAGTCAGGGGCAACGGCAGGAGGTCTGGAACACAGGCTAGGAACACACAAGGAAACGCTTTCACTGGCACGATGGCAACAAGATCCGGCAAGGGAGTGCAGGGGAAGTGAGGTGATATAGGGAAGTGCACAGGTGAACACACTAATTGGAATCACTGCGCCAATCAGCGGCGCAGTGGCCCTTTAAATCGCAAAGACCCGGCGCGCGCGCGCCCTAGGGAGCGGGGCCGCGCGCGCCGGGACAGGACCGAGGGAGAGCGAGTCAGGTACGGGAGCCGGGGTGCGCATCGCGAGCGGGCGCTACCCGCATCGCGGATCGCATCCCGGCTGGAAGCGGAATCGCAGCGCCCCGGGTCAGTGGGTCTGACCGGAGCGCTGCAGTGGGGAGAGTGTAGCGAGCGCTCCGGGGAGGAGCGGGGACCCGGAGCGCTCGGCGTAACAATAGCTTCCTACATGGTCATCATTATTTATTTCCTACTATGTGGCTGCTACTCAAAGGAGGAACTAATACTGTACGCCTCTCCATGTGATACTTCCACCTAATATATTGTGATTCATTGATGTAATGTGACCACACGTTGAATTGTGACCTTTAGACAGAAGCCTAAGGCTGAATTCACACCACAATCTGACCTTTCAATGCATAGATACGATTTTGGAAGCTCAAACCGCCTGAAATTGTATCTGTGCATGGATAGGTATGGACAGATACGGAGCCATCTGGTCATTTTCGCAGGGGATCCGATTTTTGACTCAGTCCGGTCAGATCGTGGTGTGAATGCAGCCTAAGCTGTCATCAAATCTGTATTTCTTCCGTGGGAAATGGCAGAGCCCTGATCAGGATTTCCTGGCAATCCCCACACTTAGCTTCTTGGAATCCTCAGCGTGTGGCGTGTACCCCCATGAGAGCCTCACGTTTACCCTTTATAGACAAGGGATGTTCTTGTTGTCCAGAATAAAGCGGAGAGAGGAGGGGGCTGTGATCTCTGTAGTTAACCAATGTTCTGCGAATACCCAGAGGGCCCCCAGATGGATGGTCATTTTAATTCAATTTGGCAGCAAAATTAAGACTGTCACATGAACTGACATAGACTGCAAGTGAGCGAATGGAAAACGCTATTGGTGTGACCAGAAGAAATGCATTTTCTAAGCCACACTGTGAGGGTTTCTTCTCTATTTACAACCATAGCTACATTCAGAATTCACTGTAGATAGTATGGACCATTGGCTACATGGCTGACAGCATATACTGTATGGAAACCACAAAGGCAGCCAAAAGAGATGCAAATGAAGCATTGGATGTGACCACAGCAAATAAGAGAGATAATGAGAAACTCACTTTGTCTTTCTACCTCCCCCACAGAGATGGTGGAGATGGTTTGGCCACTGTTGCCGCCACGATAGACTTGAAGAGCATCCAGAAGATCAACTTCCAGGGTAAACTCAGAGTCCCATTCATAATTCTCATCCACAGATGTATTCCTCCTGTACACAGCAAAAGTACACCATTATCATTTTATCTGAGACATGTTAAAGGGAATCTGTCAGCTGTAGATCATTCTTAGAGCTCAAGTGTCATAGAGGCGGAGCTAAGCCTCCTCCCTACCCTGACTGAATGATGAGCATGAGTCATTGCTGGAGCTCTGTGTATCAATCAGTAAAGGCACGAGGCAGTATTATAGTAGTTATATTCTTGTATATAGGAGCAGTATTATAGTAGTTATATTCTTGTATATAGGAGGCAGTATTATAGTAGTTATATTCTTGTATATAGGAGGCAGTATTATAGTAGATATATTCTTGTAAATAGGAGACAGTATTATAGTAGTTATATTCTTGTATATAGGAGCAGTATTATAGTAGTTATATTCTTGTATATAGGAGACAGTATTATAGTAGTTATATTCTTGTATATAGGAGCAGTATTATAGTAGTTATATTCTTGTATATAGGAACAATATTAAAGTAAAGTAGTTATATTCTTGTATATAGGAGCAGTATTATAGTGGTTATATTCTAGTACATAGGAGCAGTATTATAGTAGTTATATTCTTGTATATAGGAGCAGTATTATAGTAGTTATATTCTTGTATATAGGAGCAGTATTATAGTAGTTATATTCTTGTATATAGGAGCAGTATTATAGTAGTTATATTCTTGTATATAGGAGGCAGTATTATAGTAGTTATATTCTTGTATATAGGAGGCAGTATTATAGTAGATATATTCTTGTAAATAGGAGCAGTATTATAGTAGTTATATTCTTGTATATAGGAACAATATTAAAGTAAAGTAGTTATATTCTTGTATATAGGAGCAGTATTATAGTGGTTATATTCTAGTACATAGGAGCAGTATTATAGTGGTTATATTCTAGTACATAGGAGCAGTATTATAGTAGTTATATTCTTGTATATAGGAGCAGTATTATAGTGGTTATATTCTAGTACATAGGGGGCAGTATTATAGTGGTTATATTCTTGTACATAGGGGCAGTATTATAGTAGTTATATTCTTGTACATAGGAGCAGTATTATAGTAGTTCTATTCTTGTATATAGGAGCAGTATTATAGTAGTTATATTTTTGTACATAGGGGGCAGTATTATAGTAGTTATATTCTTGTACATAGGGGGCAGTATTATAGTAGTTATATTCTTGTACATAGGAAGCAGTATTATAGTGGTTATATTCTTGTATATAGGAGCAGTATTATAGTAGTTATATTCTTGTATATAGGAGCAGTATTATAGTAGTTATATTTTTGTACATAGGGGGCAGTATTATAGTAGTTATATTCTTGTACATAGGGGGCAGTATTATAGTAGTTATATTCTTGTATATAGGAGCAGTATTATAGTAGTTATATTCTTGTATATAGGAGCAGTATTATAGTAGTTATATTCTTGTACATAGAAAGCAGTATTATAGTGGTCATATTCTTGTATATAGGAGCAGTATTATAGTAGTTATATTCTTGTACATAGGAGGTAGTTTTATTTTATATATATATATAGGAGCAGTATTATAGTAGCTATATTATTTTACGTAAGAGGCAGAATTATAGTAGTTATATTCTTGAACATAGGAGGCAGTATTATAGTAGTTATATTCTTGTACATAGGAGCAGTATTATAGTAGTTATATTCTTGTACATAGGAGCAGTATTATCGTAGTTATATTGTACATAGGAGGCAGTATTATAGTAGTTATATTCTTGAACATAGGAGGCAGTATTATAGTAGTTATATTCTTGTACATAGGAGCAGTATTATAGTAGTTATATTCTTGTACATAGGAGCAGTATTATCGTAGTTATATTGTACATAGGAGGCAGTATTATAGTAGTTATATACTCATACAGACCAAGAGTTTAGGATAAAAATATTTTAAATGAGTTATTCAGGAATAAAAAAAACTTAGCTGCTTTCTTCCAAAACCAGCACCAACCCTGTCTTTAGGTTGTGTGTGGTATTTACTTCAATGGAACTGAGCTGCAAAACTACACACAAACTGAGTACAAAAGTGGCGCTGTTTCTAGTAGATAGCGGCTATTTTTTTCTAACCTTGGATAACTCCTTAATCTTTTTATTATGTGGTCATAAATGCTAAATTAATAGACTTGTAATAATCAAATTAATCTAAATTGTGATTTCTATGACAAATTGTTTGGTAGACAGTAATTCACTTTATAACAAATATTACAGTAAAAACAGCACAACCAGGACTATCACCAAAATAACTGAGCAGATCTAGTCTAGATAAATCGCTTCTATATCTTTTCTAGTGGATATCATCATCTAATCTAGCTTACCTGTTGCTTACAGTAGCTAATAAAGAGTCCTTTCTGTGTCTATAGTCCTCTGCGCTGGAGCCCTGGGAGCCCCCTCCACTGTACCAGCTAGATGTTTCACCTAATGGTGAGTTGAGGTAGCTGCCCCCCACAGACTGTGCCAAAGATGGGGGTCTAAGGAACGAAACACTCCCTCTGCCACTGCTCTGGCTGGTGAGACTGCTCCGCATTACTTTCTCCGAGCCATGGAAAAAGAGAGATCTGTCTACTGGAGGCCTTTGTTTTTCCAGAGCATGGAAGTCCGTGAACACTGAGAGTGGCTGGTCCTTTAAAGGGCAATCACAATGAGAAGGATTATGGTGGCCAATTCTACTACTATCCAGGTGGGCATGTCCATGGTCCCATTGTGCTCTTTGCCCTATCTTTAAACGTTCAGCATTTTCGGGTGGTTGAGTCCACATGAGGCTACCAGGTAAGATTGCCTTTGCTGGCCCCAAGTTAGGCTCCGGTGGCTTAAGAAATGACTTAACAGGCACAGATTGCTCTTGTTTGCAGCTCAAGTAGTCAAGAGACAACAACTGGTGGGGGGCACATGGAGATTCTTCTTTACGAACCCCGCTTGTGCCATCAACATCCATTAATGTCCTATCATCCATATGTACATTATTAGGAGTATCTTTATCAGTCTCTGAAGAGCTTGCCTCTGATGATCTGGTCTGGGCCTCGTCTTCCACTGGCCAGTCTCCGTCCACGCTCATCTCTTTGAAGAATGGTAAACTCAAGTACTGGAGGATGCCACTCTGCGTGGACAAGCTATGTCTCAGTTGGCTTGCTTGGTCACTGAGCACTAAGGGTTTCTGTAACAGTAAAGAAGGTGCTCTAATAACTGTGCTCAATGACGAGATACAGTCAGTCTCTGATTCTCGGAGTGTAGAAATGGTCCTCTCCAATTCACCTTCCTGTTGAGCAGATTCTCCACATCGTGCTTCTTCCACCTGACTATAAGGTAAAGCTGCAGTAGAGGTCACGGGACTAATGTCTGGAATCCGAAAGGGTTTTGCCTCATCCAAAGGACTGCTGCTGCAACCAAAGTATCTCCCTTGACGGTATCCAGAATCCCTTGCCTCCTTACGAGCCTGCCCAGTAGCCTTCGGTCTCATCTTCACTTCATCTCTCCAGGATTCCGATGGTCGCTCGGGTAATTGGCAAACCTGCAAGTATGTTTTGGCCTGCGAGCACTGACTCAGGTCTGATGAGTCCCTGGCATTGAACTCTGGATAGAGATCAGTCTCTGTCACATATGGAAAGCCTCGGATGCTCCCTCTGTTTGGCCAAGTGTCTGTCTCCACCACGAAACGTCCATCGGGTCCGCGGCTTATCCTCTCCAAAGGAACACACTCTCCGACATTACTCTCGTAAATGGTGTATCTGCCACTTGTGCTGCTTCCATGGCTCACACCAAGGTTATTCACAGTTTTCTCACCCAAGTGGAGAGATTTACGGAAGCTTTCGTACGGTGACACTTGAAGCTTGAGCCTCACGAGACTGTCGGGGCTGTTAGAACCATTAGTATTTCTGAGAAAAAAAAAAAGAATTAAAATGTTTAACAAAATTATTGTAAGAAAAAGGGGAGAAAAAAAATGAGGAAAAAGGGTGAAAATGTCACTAAAAAAGGAGCATTCCAGCTAATGACTAGTGTGTGCTAAGATAAAAACGAATATAAAATCCTCACGACTTTCGTTCTGACGTGTAATATGTCATTCAGGATACAAGCTATTGCTGATCAATTTCAGGTCCAGTTCAGCCTATGCAACCATGACAAAGGCAGGAACAAAATAAAAGTCAACCCATAGCAACCCGCCAAAAAAATATACAGAGGTGCTGTGGATTAAACCACCAGATTGTTACAAGAAAAAGACATTTGACCAACTGGTAGGTCAGTTTAGTGTTGTCGGAAATATGCTCAAATTAAAGCTTTCAGAATTTATTTAAATTTTTTCCATTTTTTTGAGACAGATAAACCTTTTTAAAGAGGGCCTTAAAGTCACCATGATCCTACTACAGGTCAACACTAAGGTCTGTGCGACTGTGAAGGAGATGCATGATCATGAGGACAAGACACCAGTAATTTTAGACAACCACCACGTGTCTACTCATACAGGATCTATACCGGTTGCTGACTGGTGGTTGGAGCGTAAAGACACAAAGCAAAAAAAAACAAAAAACGTCAATGATCAAAGTTACAGATGGGCAGCGTGAAATGAGTGAACGGGAAGTGACGTATGAGCATGAAGACACTTACTGTGAAGGAGAAGCTTTCTTGGGTTGGGAGAAGACCATTGGTGCATCTGGAAGGTTATGAGAACACAACAGGGATCAATGAGGAGTAGAACTCGAGCCAATG
Organism: Hyla sarda; assembly: GCF_029499605.1. Lineage (NCBI taxonomy): Eukaryota > Metazoa > Chordata > Amphibia > Anura > Hylidae > Hyla > Hyla sarda. The sequence goes on from NC_079199.1 coordinate 97,022,299, forward strand.
TGACCTGTACGTCTAGTGACCTACTTATCATCTAGATGTTATCTAAGCTATCTAAAGAACTTAATCCTAAATACACGTGGATCTAACCCAAGCCAAGACATCTTAAAAGCCTTGGAACTGAAATCTGTATTGTACACAAACAGCTCTATTAGCTTCACAACTTGAGAGGTGTGTTCCGATTTTACCATTTACTACAATTGGGCTTCAAGTTTACAAAAGTAGCAAAAAGTTTTTACTTATTTCTCTCCGGTAGTCGATAAGAAATGTAAAGCCGATTGGCTGCTATGGGGAACACCTTTAATATTATTCTGCACTAGTTTTTATACATGTGGTCCCGTGTACATATGTAGCAATGCTGAGTTTGTCCAACACTTATTGTGCCATGTGTTTTTGCTCAAGCTGTTTTAACTCAATGAAACAAAATTCTACATTGCTACATCTGTATTCTTTATAAAGCACTTCTATCATTTAAAGCTGACCTATCAGCAGAACAACAGGGGTATAAATATACCCATGGCTAGCTAGAGCTTTTCATCAGAATTCTTGGCATACCTATATTATCTCCATAGTCCTTACCAGCGCTGAGATATAAGCTTTTTTCTTAATATGTAAATGAGACTCAAGTGCCATGGGGGCATTCTCCAGCATGGCAAGAGCTCAGGGTTAGCCAGATAATCTCCTCTTATTCACCACTTCTGTTGCCACTTGCCTACCCAGCCTTTGACTATCAGCAGGCAGAGGCTGAAAAAGAGGAGATGAGCTGGCTTACCCTGGCTTGGCTCTTGCCATGTTGCGGAATGCCCCTTTGGCACTTTAGGCTCATTTAAATTTTAACAAAAAATGCCTATATTTCAGGGCCGAAAAGGACTATTAAGATAATAAAGGTATGCATGGAATCGTGACAATGAGCCCTATCTAGCCAAAAGCTTATTTACACCCCTGTTTTTCTGATGACCATGCTGCTAGTCCTCATACAGAGCACCAGCCGAGATGAGGCTGCTGTACGCTGGAGGAATCAACAAAATGAGAGCCAACACCAAGTATTTAGTCTAGGCTAAAAATGCATGCTTCTTATCATCTAATGCAAATCTAAGACCATACTTTTGGTTTCTGGTCATAAAACTTACTTCCGCTATAAGATGTGATTGAGGTATCGAAGTACTGGGAATTATATTCGAGCTTAGACCTGAATTTGCTGCCTTATAACCATTAAAGTAAAAATGAATATGCTTAAAATTACAGCAATTCCTGCGCATCGTGGGCCTAAATATGGACAATAGACATTTAGAACCATAAAAGCGATCAATAAAACTATTTAATGTGCTAAAGCTTCTACACGACAGAAAACCAATATAAAGATCTCAAAATCCTCTGGTCCTGCGCTCCAGATCTACTGACATGAATGTTCCAACATGTTTAGTAGTATGAAGGGGACATGCAGGGTAAAGACAAAAGCAGGGGCCACATAATGTACACAACAAACTAAAGAAAGACGAAGCCCATAGTGCATACGTACTCCAATAAAAAAAAAAAAAAATACAGAGAAACCTCTTTAAGTCGACCACCCAAAAAGTGGACTTCTATGGTGGCTGATCTTCTCATAATATGCATAATAAATAATGCATACTAAATAATGCAACTGAAAATCAGTCACAGGAAATCTGGTCTGGGTTAGGGGGAGATCTTCTCAAAGAGGTGGTCTTTTGGAGAGGATTCACTTTAATAATACAATGTTTAGGTGGAGCTGATGGATGGTAGATGATACATTACTGTGGTAGCACCGCACTCATGCATATCTGCTGTCATGGATTAATGGAATGATTCGAGTGGAGCCTTTGGTCTGAAGACGAGGGTTGTATATATTCGGCAGGAAAACAATGAGATACCTTACATTTCTGTTGAACTAAATATTTGGGAACTGAGCACGAAATATGACTTTGTGCTGTAATATGTCTGAACTAGCGGCAGATTCCTTCGGGCTGCAGCGCTACGGCCTTTAGAAGGACATGAATTGAGAATGAGGCAGTCATGTGACTTCTTTTATACTCTTTGTATTAGTTCTTGGTATATCCTAATTCTCCAACATGTCATCTTAGCTCACCATCAGACAGAGCATACTTTATTTTATATACTTTTCATACTTTATTTTAAGGCAATGAATTTCAGAACTGGACTCCTTTATGGGGTATCTATATGTTTTATATGGAGAACTTCAATCCATTAGCCTCATCACCTTTTGGAATTCTTGGATTTTTTTTCCATCAGAACTTCCAATCTATTGTCTACAAGTTAAAGGGGTACTCCGCCCCTAGACATCTTACCCCTATCCAAAGGAAGGGGATAAGATGTCGGATTGCGGGGCTCCCGCAGCTGGGAACCCCACGATCTCTGTTTAGAACGCTGGGTGCAGGTGGCAGGGGTTGTGATGTCACGGCCACGCCACCCGTGACATCACGCCTCCCATAGACTTGCATTGAGGGGGCATGGCCGTGACGTCACGACCCCCACCGCCCGATCCAAGTGTTCGGAACAAAGTGTTCTGAGCGCTGGGGCAGCGGCGTACCCCTTTAACTTTCTAAACTATGATGTGTTGTTGTAGATCTAATCTTTGGAAACCTCATCTCTGTTGTTTTTTTTTTTGTTTTTTTTTTTAATCTTGTCCGATGCTGACCAAAAAATCTGCACCCTTTAGAGTAGCATACTGATGTTCACCCATCCATGAAATAATAATAAAAATAGGTTTTCTTTGTCTTAAATGGGAACACCTTTGACTGACTACTGAGCTCAACAACTATTGCTACAAAAATTTGTGACTGAGAAAAACCTGGGGGCTCGTCCGGGATTTTAGGCAGAGTTTTGTCACCTGAAAATATCAAAATCGATTCAGACATAATTGATCCAAATGTTTTGGTGCGTTTAGGGCCAGCTTACCACCTTGGTACATGTCCTTTTCTTATACCTGTGCATAACATTTTGGACTTTGTCATTATAATCCTTCACACAGTCCTCTCCCCATCATAGAAATAAAGTCATAACTATTGCTTTACCTCGCATACTCAACTAAACAGTAAATGTCCTTAGCAGAACTATCTTCTTAAAAATATCATGTCCTTATACATGCCATGTCAGGTAAGGATCTGGACAGGGGTATTAAATATACTTTTATCCTCATCTTGAAGGTTGCTAAAGGAACATGTGACGTTGCGGACACCTCACTTCTAGCTAGATAAATGGTTCTTTTCCTGTCTTACCTTGCTGCCTCCGTTTGCGCCTTCGTCTGGCTCTGCGCCGGTTCATCAAGCAGGCCACTATGGTGCTGAGGATAATTGCCAGTGTAAGGAAGCAGATGCCCCCGACTACTCCCGCCATAAGAGACTTCTGCTGGACCTCCGGATGCTCTGTCTGCGAGGGGTAGACCTTCATCCCTGTATAATAGTGCAGCACAAGAGGTTAGTCATCATGTCCACCTCATCACATCACATTTACATCTTGTTGGGTGACTGCCAAAAACTAGTGCCGCAGCTATGGAGGGCGATGGGAGCCTCATCCGTTCTCACCGATTCCAGACCACAAGTCCAAATGTTTATGGAAATTTTTAATAAATGCTTATTGTTCTTCCCGAAGATGTGTGTGTCTGTGTGTGTGTGTGTGTGTGTATATGTGTATATGTGTATATATATATATATATATATATATATATGGTATGTAGAAAAGAATGAAGATAAAGCACTCACCGCAGCCATAATTGTGACAGCAGAATGTAGATTTATTCCAATACTTGGATACATGTAGCAAGACGGACAGACACACAGGGAGCAATGGATGGAAAATGTGAGGCGGGGGCGAAAAGGAGGGGCGGCAACTAGTTTCACGCACTGAGGCGCTTCCTCTGGCCCACACGTGTGGCAACCAGTTTCACGCACTGAGGCGCTTCCTCTGGCCCACACGTTGCAACCGGTTTCACACACTGAGGCGCTTCCTCTGGCCCACGTGTGGGCCAGAGGAAGCACCTCAGTGCGTGAAACCGGTTGCCGCCCCTCCTTTCGAGCCCCCGCCTCACCTGTTCCATCCATTGCTCCCTGTGTGTCTGTCAGTCTTGCTACATGTATCCAAGTATTGGAATAAATCTACATTCTGCTGTCGCAATTTTGGCTGCGGTGAGTGCTTTATCATAGTAAGAAAAACAATGGAAAAAGGAGGACAGCGCCTCGTGTATTACCCAAGGTAGCGGTGTCCCAGCAGGGACAGGACAAAGTCGGCTTTTCAAGATGGCCGCTCACCTAGTCAAGGAAGTAATGTGCATCACCCCAATGGGGTATCGATGATCATATGGAAGCAAACTGCTGGCCCCAAAGGTGGAATGGGAAGGAAGGAAACTTCTCCCACACAGGACATGAAGAGTATAATGTAGGAAAAAAACCTTTATGTGGGCGTTGTTCTCGGTTCCAGAAGTTTCAAGCCAGATGCTGGCGTATGGTTTAAGTGCTATATAGCACTATGTTTATTTAAATATAAATAAAAATCAATGACGCGTTTCAGATAGACAGTCCTCCTTCCTCAGATTGGCATCTGAGGAAGGAGGACTGTCCCTCCGAAACGCGTCATTGGTTTTTATTTATATTTAAATAAACATAGTGCTATATAGCACTTAAACCATACGCCAGCATTTGGCTTGAAATTTCTGGAACCAAGAACAACGCCCACATAAAGGTTTTTTTTTTTCTACATTATACTCTTCATGTCAAACATAGGGCTTGTTACAGTATCACTACCTTTAATGTCGCAGTGCAAATACTTACTACAAAACCATTCTGTCACACCAGTGTTTCCCAACCAGGGTGCCTCCAGCTGTTGCAAAACTACAACTCCCAGCATGCCCAGACAGCCAACGGCAATAACAATGAAAGCCAGCCAATGGGGTATAGGTGGTTCTAGTGATTTTGATAACTGATGTATATTAGGTAATTACTAGGTCAGTGTTTCCCAACCAACGTGCCTTCAGCTGTTGCAAAACAACAACTCCCAGCATGCCCGGACAGCCAAAGGCTGTCCGGGCATGCTGGAGGTTGAAGTTTTGCAACAACTTGAGGAACACTGGTTAGGAAACACTGTGTTAGACTCTTGTATCATCCTCTAGCTCTTTAGATCAGTGTTTTCCAAACAGTGTGCCTGCAGCTGTTGCAAAACTACAACTCCCTGCAACTCCTTAACAGGCTGTTAAATGAACAAAGACCAAATGTATAGGTTTTTCGGTCAAAGCTGTTGTCGAGAGCTTGTTGCCAAATCGGAGTCCATACACACCTGCTGTAAGAATATCTAGAAAAGTCGCTATATTAGGTAACCCTGGAGATTAATGGGAACCCATTAAATGGCGCCTTATAGGGTCTCCTTTCAAATCACTGATTCCTATGTGAATCAATGGTCCTGGCTGCTTAGTGTTTGGACGCAGTGCCATCTAGTGGCAAATCTTGTAAGTACAATGTAAAGGAAGCAAGCGAAGAAAAAAACCATAAACTACTCCTATTTCTAATTTCACCTTATATTTAATGTGGCCAACAGGTTCATGATAGATCTATTTTTATTTTATTTTTTTAACCCCTTGGTGTCACAGTCTGTTGTAGTTTATCTTTTTTTTTTTTTTGCATACCCGCTTTCAAGAATCCTTATATATTTTTTAATTGACATAGCATTATGAGGGTTTTTTTAGTTTTTTTTTTGCAGAAAAAGTTTTTATTTATTCTTTTTTTTTTTTTTATGGTACTGCTCCATTTTACACAGTATATAATTATATAGAACATTTCTTATTACACCATAATAGGGGTCCCAACAGCCTTATATTTACAGCCATACAGAATGTTAAGAACTGAGGAGGGGGGGCGCTATACAACCAAAATGTAAAAGGAGTAGTGCAGTGAAGAATAACTTAAAAGTTATAGAACGCAGGGGGGGGGGGGGTTTGACCGCTGTACGATGCCACCACAGTCTGCCGTAAGCAGCCGTTCCGAACCCCACAGAAAGCCGTGGCCGACACACCCCCTCTATGTATCTCTATGGCAGTGGTCTTCAACCTGCGGACCTCCAGATGTTGCTCAACTACAATTCCCAGCATGCCCGGACAACCGTTGGCTGTCCGGGCATGCTGGGAATTGTAGTTTTGCAACATCTGGAGGTCCGCAGGTTGAAGACCACTGCTCTATGGAATACATGGAGGGGGTGTCAGTCGGTGCTCCGTGCGGGGTCGGCACGCCCCCTTCCAGCAGACTGACAGGGCCCCGTTTAGGAGATAGCGGGGGGGTGTCTCAGAATTTAAAAGTCTAGAATCCAGGTGCCTAAATGCGGGACTGGAACCCCCCTATTATAATTCCCTTCACCTAATCTGTTATTTTCGTTTTAACTAGGTATAAACCCCTTCAAGCTCTCTTAGTCTTTACTGACCCCGGGGGTCTCACCCATGGCCCATACATACCTAGGCTGTTTACCAGCGCCAGGATGAACACTGGGAGTTAGGGCCCCACGGACTGTTCTTTAATCCCACTTGTTTCCTTTCTACCTTATAATTTATTTTTAACCTGTTTTTATCAAGCCTCTATAGTTTACCTTTCTACTGTGAATTCTACACTTTTAGGAATATGTCTCGCCAGGTCTAGTTCATGTTGTATTAAAGGGGTACTCCAGGGAACTTAAACTTATCCCCTATTTAAAGGGGTTATCCAGTAAAAAAACTTTTTTTTATATATATATATCAACTGGCTCCAGAAAGTTAAACAGATTTGTAAATTACTTCTAATAAAAAATCTTAATCCTTCCAATAATTAACAGCTGCTGAAGTTGAGTTTTTGTTTTCTGTCTGGCAGAATAGCTCTCTGCTGACATCTCTGTTTGTCTCGGGAACTGCACAGAGTAGAAGAAGTTTGCTATGGGGATTTAGTACTAAACTGGGTGTTTCCCGAGACACGTGTCATCACAGAGCACTTAGACAGAAAAGAACAACCTTAACTTCAGAAGCTCATAAGTACTGAAAGGATTAAGATTTTTTAATAGAAGTAATTTACAAATCTGTTTAACTTTATGGAGCCAGTTGATATAGATATATATATATATATATATATATAAAAAGTTTTTTCCTGGATAACCCCTTTAAATGCGCCAGATTTATCAGCCTGAACCACTTCAATAAAATTTGATCTTTTTTTAAACTAGTTTCACATGAATTAATGCAACAGATGGAACAGACTAAATCAAACCTTACCAAAAAAGAAAGAATGGCCATCAAAACAACTTGTTATCCGCAGCACAGACCAAGGAGGTGGTTTGGTCGTACTGGACTACGACTATTACGAGAAGGAAGTAAACAGGATCCTATCGGATAAAGAATACTATATAGAGATCACATGTGATCCCTTCCCTCAGGTAGAAAGAAATCTGCACCAACTAAATAAAGGGGGAGTACAAGCCAAAATCCTAAATAAGGATGAAGAAAAATACTTTCAAACCAGCAATGCCAATAAGCCATATTTTTGCACTTTTTATTCCAATAAACGCCAATTGTTCAGAAAAAACCTTGACATACTGTTTTTTGGGGCAGGCGCCATACGGAAAATGTCCAACTTTTCATTTTATTTTCCACTGTTTCTTAAAATGGCAGATCTGGAAGCCTTCATTAGGGCCCCAGGCTGCCATAAGCCTGTGGCAGCCCCACAATCATATATTGTTACAGAAATGAATGGGTGTCGGAGGCAGCCCCCTCTATCTACTTAGATGGCGCAGTAAATAGCAACCATGGCATCTAAGTGGTTAAACAGCCAGCCTCACAGTTCTCCCAGTTCTTGGCCGATGCATTGACAGATGACCCCCCGCTACATATGTCATCTCCGGAGCACACTTCAAACCAACTGGTGCCAGAACATTAAACAGATTTGTAAATTACTTCTATATAAAAATCTTAATCCTTCCAGTACTTATCAGCTGCTGTATGCTAGAGAGGAAGTTCTTTTCTTTTTTTGGATTTCCTTTCTGTCTTACCACAGTGCTCTCTGCTGACACCTCTGTCCATGTCAGGAACTGTCCAGAGCAGGAGAGGTTTGCTATGGGGATTTGCATGTACTCTGTGTGGACAGAGGTGTCAGCAGAGAGCACTGTGGTCAGACAGAAAAGGAAATCCAAAAAAGAAGAAAACTTCCTGTGGATCATACAGCAGCTGATAAGTACTGGAAGGATTAAGATTTTTTAATAGAAGTAATTTACAAATCTGTTCAACTTTCTGGCACCAGTTGATTGAAATAAAATATTGTTTTCCACCGGAGTACCCCTTTAATGCACTTTCTTGTATCTTCTGCCATATGGTAAATATAGTCACATACAGGGCAGACATTACAGGCTGCTCATGTGTCTTCACTCACCTGCAGTAGAGATATTCACAGAATTACTGGGATCGCTGATGTAATCTCCAGCAAACGCCACCAAGCGGAACTCGTACAGGGCGTCCTGGAAAACAAATTCACATTTCAGGACAGGGTCATATTATGGATCCCAAACGGAGTTTGACAGAAAAAAAACTCTGGCCTCCTCCTTCTGATGTCAAGTTGCAAAACGTGCATTTGGAAAGTCTTCAGTCCCTTTCACTTTTGTTACGTTGCAGCTTTAAAGGGTCTATTCAAACTTCTGAATTTCCGCTTTCGAAATTCCGCCTCAAATTAAAGCCCATAGACTTCTATGGGATTCCGCACTCCTATTCACACTTCTGAATTTCCGCTAGCGGAAATTCAGAAGTGTGAATGGGAGTGCGGAATCCCATAGAAGTCTATGGGCTTTAATTTGAGGCCGAATTCCGAAAGCAGAAATTCAGAAGTGTGAATGGGAGTGCGGAATCCCATAGAAGTCTATGGACTTTAATTTGAGGCCGAATTCCGAAAGCGGAAATTCAGAAGTGTGAATGGGAGTGCGGAATCCCATAGAAGTCTATGGGCTTTAATTTGAGGCCGAATTCCGAAAGCGGAAATTCAGAAGTGTGAATGGGAGTGCGGAATCCCATAGAAGTCTATGGACTTTAATTTGAGGCCGAATTCCGAAAGCAGAAATTCAGAAGTGTGAATGGGAGTGCGGAATCCCATAGAAGTCTATGGGCTTTAATTTGAGGCCGAATTCCGAAAGCGGAAATTCAGAAGTGTGAATGGGAGTGCGGAATCCCATAGAAGTCTATGGACTTTAATTTGAGGCCGAATTCCGAAAGCAGAAATTCAGAAGTATGAATGGGAGTGCGGAATCCTATAGAAGTCTATGGACTTTAATTTGAGGCCGAATTCCGAAAGCGGAAATTCAGAAGTGTGAATGGGAGTGCGGAATCCCATAGAAGTCTATGGGCTTTAATTTGAGGCCGAATTCCGCAAGCAGAAATTCTGCCGTGTGAATAGACCCATTAATGATCATCTCCTGATCCTCCTTCATTGAAGACATCCGGTACATTCAGCTGATTGGACATGATTTAAAAAGACACATCCCTGTCTATATAATAGGGTGACAAGACATTTCCGGAAATAGCACGAATCACCAACGCAACACTGTCCTCCCTTGACTGTCCGCCAAAGAGGAGCTTCATCCTGATTTTGTGCAATGTTCGTCCGCGCTCCAGCCTCCCCTGATCTACCGGCGGGTAGATGGAATCCATACATATGTGTGCTACCCAGCATGTCCTGGTAAATCTTCTGCTCTAATATCCCTATACAAAGTAGGTGCCCCCCATTTACAGTCCTCCCCACCTGGCTGCAGCTGTTGGAGGATAATGGGGAGATTTATCAAAACCTGTGCTGAGGAAGAGTGGTGTAGTTGCCCATAGCAACCAATCAGATCGCTTCTTTAATTTTTCCCAGGCCGCTTTAAAAACGAAATAAGCGATCTGACTGGTTGCTATGGGCAACTGCGCCACTTTTCCTCAGCACAGGTTTTGGTGAATCTTATCCAATGTGCTAGGAATAATGCTCGATAAAGGCGGGAGATTTATCGAAACCTGCGTAGAGGAAAAGTAATTTTTCATAGCAACCAATCAGATCGCGTTTTTAAAAAGGCCTCTAAAAAATGAAAGAATCGATCTGATTGGTTGTTATGGGAAACTGGTTAGCTTTTTCTCTGCACAGGTTTTGATAAATCTCCCCCAATGTGCACAGTGAAATCACAGTACAGGCTGTACCATGATGTCACTGTATTATTCCTGCACTATTATGTCACTGTATTATCCCTATACCATGATGTCACTGTATTATCCCTGTACTATGATGTCACTGTATTATTCCTGTACTATGATGTCACTGTATTATTTCTGCACTATGATGTCACTGTATTATCCCTGTACTATGATGTCACTGTATTTTCCCTGTACTATGATGTCACTGTATTATCCCTGCACTATGATGTCACTGTATTATCCCTGCACTATGATGTCACTGTATTATTTCTGCACTATATCACTGTATTATTTCTGCACTATATCACTGTATTATCCCTATACCATGATGTCACTGTATTATCCCTGCACTATGATGTCACTGTATTATTCCTGCACTATTATGTCACTGTATTATTCCTGCACTATTATGTCACTGTATTATTCCTGCACTATGATGTCACTGTATTATTCCTGCACTATGATGTCACTGTATTATTCCTGCACTATGATGTCACTGTATTATTCCTGCACTATTATGTCACTGTATTATTCCTGCACTATTATGTCACTGTATTATTCCTGCACTATTATGTCACTGTATTATTCCTGCACTATTATGTCACTGTATTATCCCTATACCATGATGTCACTGTATTATTCCTGTACCATGATGTCACTGTATTATCCCTGTACTATATCACTGTATTATCCCTGTACTATGATGTCACTGTATTATCCCTGTACTATGATGTCACTGTATTATCCCTGTACTATGATGTCACTGTATTATCCCTATACCATGATGTCACTGTATTATTCCTGTACCATGATGTCACTGTATTATCCCTGAACTATATCACTGTATTATCCCTGTACTATGATGTCACTGTATTATTCCTGTACTATGATGTCACTGTATTATCCCTGTACTATGATGTCACTGTATTATTCCTGTACCATGATGTCACTGTATTATTCCTGTACCATGATGTCACTGTATTATCCCTGTACCGTGATGTCACTGTATTATACCTGTACCGTGATGTCACTGTATTATCCCTGTACTGTGATGTCACTGTATTATCCCTGTACTATATCACTGTATTATCCCTGTACTATGATGTCACTGTATTATCCCTGTACTATGATGTCACTGTATTATCCCTGTACTATGATGTCACTGTATTATCCCTGTACTATGATGTCACTGTATTATCCCTGTACTATGATATCACTATATTATCCCTGTACTATGATGTCACTGTATTATCCCGGTACTATGATGTCACTGTATTATCCCTGTACTATGATGTCACTGTATTATCCCTGTAAGATAATGTCACTGTATTATCCCTGTACTATATCACTGTATTATCCCTATCACTATGATGTCACTGTAGGTCGCCGTGTGTATTATCCCTGTCCTTTCACATCACTGTGTTTATTATCCATGTACTGTGACATCACTGTGTATTATCCCTGTACTGTGACATCACTGTGTATTATCCCTGCAATGTGACATCACTGTGTATTATCCCTGTACTGTGACATCACTGTGTGTATTATCCCTGTACTGTGACATCACTGTGTGTATTATACCTGTACTGTGACATCACTGTGTGTATTATCCCTGTACTGTGACATCACTGTGTGTATTATCCCTGTACTGTGACATCACTTTGTTTATTATCCCTGTACTGTGACATCACTGTGTGTTTTATCCCTGTACTGTGACATCACTGTGTATGATCCCTGTACTGTGACATCATTGTGTGTATTATTCCTGTACTGTGACATCACTGTGTGTTTTATCCCTGTACTGTGACTTCACTGTATGTATTATTCCTGTACTGTGACATCACTGTGTATCATCCCTGTACTGTGACATCACTGTGTGTATTATCCCTGTACTGTGACATCACTGTGTATTATCCCTGTACTGTGACATCACTGTGTATATTTTCCCTGTACTGTGACATCACCGTGTGCATTATCCCTGTACTGTGACATCACTGTGTATTATCCCTGTACTGTGACATCACTGTGTATTATCCCTGCAATGTGACATCACTGTGCATTATCCCTGTTCTGTGACATCAGTGTGTGTATTATCCCTGTACAGTGACATCACTGTGTGTATTATCCCTGTACTGTGACATCACTGTGTATTACCCCTGTACTGTGACATCACTGTGTGTATTATCCCTGTACTGTGACATCACTGTATGTATTATAGCTGTACTGTGACATCACTGTGTGTATTATCCCTGTACTGTGACATCACTGTGTATTATCCCTGTTCTGTGACATCACTGTGTATCATCCCTGTACTGTGACATCACTGTGTGTATTATCCCTGTACTGTGACATCACTGTGTGTATTATCCCTGTACTGTGACATAACTGTGTATTATCCCTGTACTGTGACATCACTGTGTGTATTATCCCTGTACTGTGACATCACTGTGTTTATAATCCGTGTACTGTGACATCACTGTGATTTTTATCCCTGTAATGTGACATCACTATGTGTATTATCCCTGTACTGTGACATCACTGTGTGTATTATCTCTGTACTGTGACATCACTGTGTATTATCCTGTACTGTGACATCACTGTGTATTATCCCTGTACTGTGACATCACTGTGTATTATCCTGTACTGTGACATCACTGTGTATTATCCTGTACTGTGACATCACTGTGTGTATTATCCCTGTACTGTGACATCACTATGTGTATTATCCCTGTACTGTGACATCACTGTGTATTATCCCTTTAATGTCTTGAAGAAACCAGGCACTGCTCACCACCTGACCATCACTATAGTGAAGCATGATGGGGGCAGCATCCTGTCGTAGGGGCTGGGATAATTAGACCAGTAAGGGTTGAGGGAAAGCAAAATAACAAAAAATTGTGAAAAAAAGTGAAAGGGTCTGAAGACTTTCCAAATGCATTAAAAACCATTGCCTCTATGGGAAAATCCATATTATCTTATATGGTGCCTTATGGCAGAACATTTAGTGCCTATGCAACCATAGGGACTCTATGTATAACCAAAAGGCTCTGTACACATGGCAATACCGCGTGCGTGGACCCTTTCCAATTGATGGCATACCACCCAGATAAGACAATGCAATTTTGTTATTGAAGGTCCAAGTTCGTTCCACATTACTTGAGTGGAGCATTGTTAAAGGTCCCCTACATAAATGGGACCTCTGTTTCTTCACTGTTAGGATCGGTGGCTGTCCTAAATTTTATTAATTCCCCTATAATGTGAGACAACTAGTAGGTTGTGTGGAACTAAATCTTAAAGGGGTACTCTGCCCCTAGACATCTCCCTGTTGCGTCCTGCGTTCGTTTAGAGCATCGGGTGCAGTGCCGGAGGCTTGTGACGTCACGGCCACGTCCCCTCAATGCAAGTCTATGGGAGGGGGCGTGGCAGCAGCCACGCCCCCTCCCATAGACTTGCATTGAGAGGGGAGCGTGACATCACAAGGGATGGGGGGAGTGTCCGTGACGGGAGGAGTCCCCTCCCCTTATTGTCGGTCATCTGGCATGCAGCGAAGTTTGCTTCGTGCATCGGATGTCTGGGGTGCTGCAGCCAAGATCAGACATGTCTAGGGGCAGGGTACCCCTTTAACTCTTCACAGCTTCAGGACCACTGCTGGGTAATGTAGTCCTCCTCTGCTAGTGGGGCATTGTGCACTAACCAACTGGTGAAATGCCAAGTATCAGTACAGTATTAAGCGAACCGGCACGCATATCACTGCTAGAACACCATTGGCTTCCCGTGAACTATGGTCAACCAGTGCCCATTCCTCACCTTAACCAGTCCAGGAACGAGCAGCTCGGTCTGCGTGGTCAGTATGGCGTCATCGAGCAGCTCCCAGTCTCCCTCATCCCGCCGGCACTCCAGGCCATACGCGCGCAGGGGATACAAGGATCGTAGGGGCGGCGCCCATGTCAGCAGCACTCCGCCGGAAGTCTCGTTGGCAGCCAGGAAGCGAGGAGGGGTGAGGGTATCTCTAGAGTCTGTGGTGGGTACAGGAGGAGGCAATGTGGTGGGTGGGACACCTGAGAGGCCAAAATAGTAGTGATTATTGAAGACAGAGAAAGACGTTAGGAGCCGCGAGACGGAAAGAGGGGGCAACCACTGGCAACGAGGAAAGAAGAAGGTAGACAGACAGCGGTGTTGGTGGATTCTTCTCTTTCTTATACTCACTGAGAGGAGAGGCGGTCACAATTTCACTGAACGGGCCGCTTCCCAGCTTGTTCTGAGACAACACGCTGAACTGGTAGGGGCTGTCGGCCTGCAGGTTCTCCACCACCAGCGAACTGGCTCCGACCGGCGCCGAAAGGGAGATCCATTCATGGTGACCGTGAGACAGTCGCTTTACCCTGATAGCAGCACAAGAGACATCCAACAATGATAAGAGACAAGTCAACATGGGATAGCTGCCGCCGGCGAGATGTAGAATACAATGTCACGTCTGGGGACTATTTTTAAAGGGGTACTCCGGTGGAAAACTTTTTTTTTTTTTTTTTTTTCTTAAATCAACTGGTGCCAGAAAGTTAAAAACAGATTTGTAAATTACTTCTATTAAAAAAAATCTTAATCCTTCCATTACTTACCAGCTGCTGTATATTACAGAGGAAGTTTTTTTCTTTTTGAATTTCCTTTTTGTCTGACCACAGTGCTCTCTGCTGACACCTATACATGTCAGGAACTGTCCAGAAAAGAATAGGTTTGCCATGGGGATTTGCTTCTACTCTGGACAGTTCCTGACATGGACAGAGGTGTCAGCAGAGAGCACTGTGGTCGGACAGAAAGGAAATTCAAAAAGAAAAGAAGTTCCTCTGTAGTATACAGCAGCTGATAAGTACTGGGAGGATTAAGATTTTTAAATAGGAGTCATTTACAAATCTGTTTAACTTATTGGCACCAGTTGATTTAAAATAAAATGTTTTCCAGCGGAGTACAACTTTAAAAGGCAGTTGTCTCCAAACTGTGCCCCCCCCAGATGTTGCAAAACTACAACTCCCAGCTGATTTCTTCCATAAACAGCACCACTCCCGTCCTCAGGTTGTGTTTAGTATTGCAGTTCAGTTCTTTTGAATTGAATAGAGCGAAGTTTTAACACCACACACAGCCTGAGGACCAGGGGTGGCGCTATTTTTTGGAAGTAATGATCTCTGTTTTTCTATTACTGTATAACTCTGTTTTAAGTTCATGGCTTTCTATGCCATAGTCCAGGTGTCTTCAAACTGCAAGCCTTCATATGTTGCAAAACTACAACTCCTAGCAAGCTAACGGCTGTACGGGCATGCTGGGAGTGGTAGTTTTGCAAAATCTGGAGGGCCAAAGTATGATGACCACTGCATAAAGAGGGACTCCAGCGCGAACTATGAGGTCTGATCAATGCGTGTCTAGAAAGACTGTGATCATCCTCAGAATCGGAGGGAGGACCCCCATGATCCCGAAGGTATAGCACAGTGGTCTCCAACCTGCGAACCTCCAGATGTTGCAAAACTACAACTCCCAGCATGCCCGGACAGCCAACGGCTGTCCGGGCATGCTAGGAGTGGTAGTTATGCAACATCTGGAGGTCTGCAGGTTGAAGACCACTGGTATAGCATATCCTAGAGCAGTGGTCTTCAACCTGCGGACCTCCAGATGTTGCAAAACTACAACTCCCAGCATGCCCGGACAGCCGTTTGCTGTCCGGGCAGGCTGGGAGTTGTAGCTTTGCAACATCTGGAGGTCCGCAGGTTGAAGACCACTGTCCTAGAGCATCACTTCACTATAAGAGAAGACCTTAAAGAAGCACTCCAAGTTTGTTTGTTTGTTTTTTTGCAGACTCACCATCACTAGTCCTACAGCGCCATAAGAAAATGCATCAAAACTGCACATAATGTAAACTGACTTCAACCTACTTGAGTCTAATGGGTGAACGCCAGCAGCTTGATTAGAGGACCAGGTGCAGTGATCAAACGCCACACCCTCAGCCAGAGGCTTTATAGGAAATGTAGGCAGCATTATCAAGTCAGGAAGTAAGAAAATATACATCAATATGGCTGAAAACCCCATGCCTGCCACATGAGCTAAAACAGGTAAGCACAAGGCATACACAGGAACGTCTAGATTATTCTCTAATAATAGCCTATGCTGCATTATAAAAGCCCCCCAAAAAATCTTAGAGTGCTTCTTTAAAACCTGGTTGCTAAGGGTGTGCTGCCTGACAACATCATTAGAATGAGGGGACGAGCATTTTCCACAGCAGAGGCTCCTAATGTGATCCGTTCATGGTGATGTAAAGTATTTAAAGGGGTATTCCAGGCCAAAACTTTTTTTTATATATCAACTGGCTCCGGAAAGTTAAACAGATTTGTAAATTACTTCTATTAAAAAATCTTAATCCTTCCAATAGTTATTAGCTTCTGAAGTTGAGTTGCTGTTTTCTGTCTAACTGCTCTCTGATGACTCACGTCCCGGGAGCTGTGCAGTTCCTATGGGGATATTCTCCCATCATGCAAAGCTCCCGGGACGTGACATCATCATTGAGCAGTTAGACAGAAAACTTCAGAAGCTAATAACTATTGGAAGGATTAATATTTTTTAATAGAAGTAATTTACAAATTTGTTTAACTTTCCGGAGCCAGTTGATATATATAAAAAAAGGTTTTGCCTGGAATACCCCTTTAATGTATTTCCGCAATGATCTATGGAAAGGCCAAACACATGGAAAGAAAATAATATTTTAAATATTGTTAAACGGTTAAAATATTAA
Organism: Hyla sarda; assembly: GCF_029499605.1. Lineage (NCBI taxonomy): Eukaryota > Metazoa > Chordata > Amphibia > Anura > Hylidae > Hyla > Hyla sarda. The sequence goes on from NC_079199.1 coordinate 97,039,248, forward strand.
ATTTTAAATACTGGTAAATGGTTACAACATAAAAATTTTAAATATTGGTAAATGGTATACAATTATATTTTACATATATATATTTATATTTATTTATTTATTTTTTACAAATTTTGAAGCTGTTTTACATAAAATATAATAAAAAATGTACATAAAACAAGCTTCCCAACTGGTATGTGTATATGTGTATATTATATACACATTTTCTTTCCCTACCTGACCTCTGCTTGTGGTAAATGACTCCTCCAGACACACATACACGTATGTAAAATATATATATATATATATATATATATATATATATATATATATATATATATGAAATCTATCTACAGCCACCACAGACTACTTTGTTAGGAGAACACTGGGTTAGAGAGATGAATCTGTTTATAAAAGAATATTTTATAAATAAATTTAATATTTAAATAAATAAATTGATACAGAATTGAAAAATAATAATTTAACTATAAAATATTAATGAATTAAATAAATAAAAAAAATTATTAAATAATGAAAAAATATATTTATATAAATTTGGAATATATTACATTTGAAAATTTGAATTCAAATAATTCGCCACCGCATGCAGTCGTCCACAAGCCATTGGTTTAGCTGTTTTCTTTTTTATTGACAACTAATATGGCTGCCACGGTAGTTCCCACCAGGGTCATCAACCGGCTTTCCCAAGATAAAAAAAAAATCTATCTAGCTATGGAGTCCAGGAAAGCTGGGTAATAATCCCTATGGCAGCTGGAATGGCAGCCACTGTTGGGCAACTAAAGCATTAAATGCTGGCATCATAGGTACCCAACTTCTAGGGAAGAGTTTCTTATCCGAGGTGCCTACAGCTGTTGCAAAACTACGACACCCAGCTGGCCCGGATAGCCGAAGGATTGTGGTTTTGCAACTGCTGGAGGCACCCTGGTTGGGAAACACTGTTCTAGGGAATCCAAATATGCTACTTTCACCATGTTAAAAAAAAAGGGAACGTACTAATAGCATTTTGACCATTTTTCCTGATTTTTGTGGAAAATGAATTAGAAATTTTGTATCCATTTTTTATATATGGCTTGTGTGCTGTTAAAAAAAAAATGTAATAAAAAAGAAAAGTAAATATAAGCGATGACGTGAAGCCGGCCAGTCATGCTACACGTGATTCGGACCCCTATCCTGGATAATGAAGCAGACCGGACCACCGCGTATAACCATAGATACATCTCTGTCCTATGTTAGTAAAAAAAGACTCACAGCGGGGCATACCAAACGCTGAACCGCTGGAAATATCCTCCATCAAAGCCGCCAGCCCAGCTGATGTTCACTGCCGATACCAGTGGCTGGGCCGAAACGTTGCTCACCATGTGGGGACTGGTGCCTGCAAAGAGTCATAGGTATCAACACATTTATATTATACAGGGAAAAGGTTTTATTATAAAACCACAAATATTATAAAATATAGATGTTTTTATCATGCTTCGAGATATATATTTTATTTTTTTAAATAGTAAATATATTTATATTGACAATTTTTATATGTTAAAGATATATATATATATATATATATCTCAAAACATGATAAAACACATATATTTTTTATTTTATATATATATATATATATATATATATATATAAATAAAATACTAATATATATTCCCAGTTGTAGAGTTTAGGCTCCATTCACCCTGCATATTTGACTCTGTTTTACTGTTTTCATTACAGTACGTTTTATTTTGCTGTATACAAAATCATTATACAGTGGTCCCTCAACATACGATGGTAATTCGTTCCAAACGATCCATCGTTTGTCGAATCCATCGTATGTTGAGGGATTCGTGCAATGTAAAGTATAGGAAGTTATACTCAGCTGTCCCGCTTCTCCGGCGTCTTCTTCGGGATCCTCCGGCTTCTTCTGCATCTTCTCCGTTGTCCGGGCCTCGCTTTCCGGTGACGTTATTACGTTGCGGCGCCGGGACGGCGTGTGCAGCGACGTAATAACGATGCCGGAAAGCGAGGCCCGGACCCCGGAGAAGATGCAGAAAACACCGGAGGATCGCGAAGTGGACCCGGAGCAGCGGGGATAGGTAAGTGAACCTGTCCGGGATGCTTAAACTGCTATCAGACAGCGGCTTAAGCATTTTGCGCTGCCGGATAGCAGTTAATGCGATGACCCCCGACATATAAAAGCATCGTATGTCGATGCTGACATCCACATGCGATGGCCTCTGAGAGGCCATCATATGTCGATTTTATCATATGTCGGGGCAATCGCATGTCGGGGGATCACTGTATAGTCGTAATATAATATACATAACAACGCTATTAAAGAGTACCTGTCACAAAACGAAACTTTTATTATATTGTTCCTTATGTAATTATAAGACAATTTGCTATTTACTTGCTGCTAAAATTCTCATCCTTTATATGTTTTTAATGTGATCGAAAAAGCAGCCACTAGGTGGCTCTGTTCTGTTCCCAAACAGCTAATTTGGTCTCCACCCTGACTTGCAGAAGTCCAAACTCAGGAAATGCATGCAGGGCATGGCGAGGCACAGCTCTCATAGGCTTCAGTGATGTTGCGCCTGATGGGGAACGCCCACTTTCTCCTGGTGGGAGCTCACACAATGTGAGCAAGGGGAAAGGTATGATATAGAGCTATGGAATTTTTTTTAAGGGCAGGAGGCTTCTTAGGAGTAGTTAGTGAATATAATCTGAGTTAGTTTAGAAAATATGGTTTGATGTCACCAAATAAAACTTTTAATATAGTGTTCATTGTTTAATTACCAGACACTTTCCCGTTCACTTGCTTTTAAAATTATCAACATAAACATGTTGGAATCCCCCCCGCCCCTGCCTGACAGGAGACCAAACTCAGGAATTGCTTCTGGCTGCACAGAGCCTCACTGAAAGCTGCACAAACTGAAATCTGCACAGAGCAGCCTCACTGAAAGCTGCACAGAGCAGCCTCACTGAAAGCTGCACAGAGCAGCCTCACTGAAATCTGCACAGAGCAGCCTCACTGAAAGCTGCACAGAGCAGCCTCACTGAAAGCTGCACAGAGTCTCACTGAAAGCTGCATAGACTGAAAGCTGCACAGACTGAAAGCTGTACAGAGCCTGAGGTCTTCTATTCATCACTGCAACCATATAAGGGTGGAAGTGGCCCCAACAGGCTTCAGTGATGTCATGCCTGCTGGGAAATGCCCACTTTTTCTTGCTGAGAGATTGCGCTATGTGAGCAAGAAGAACGCTAAAATACAGAGCTCTTTAAAGCTCAGATTTTTTTATTTTTTTTTACAGCGGGAGGTGTGTAAGAAGTAGTTACACAACATAGCCTGAGTTAGTTTACAAAAGTTTATTTGGTGACAGGTACTCTTTAAGTACGACAAAAAAAAATCCTTTTTTATAACGTAAGTCAACAGGAAACAGATTATACTGGATAGCATACAGCAGAATCACGTTTTAGCATTTGTTAACGTGTACATATAAATACTTATTATAAATAATTATTTTTTCTACCCGAAATTTAATCTCTGTACAAAAACAACCTACTATGTTACAACCTGTTCTGTGAAGCCCTCAGAGTATGTTATAGAGCATTACTGAACAAACAGCAGGGAGAAGACCAAGGAGCTCACCAAACAGGTCAGGGATAAAATTGTAGAAAAGTACAAAGCAGGGTTAGGTTACAAAAAAAATATATCCCAAGCTTTGAACATGTCATGGAGCATGCTGGGAGTTGTAGTTTTATAACAGCTGGAGGCACGCTGTTTGGAAAACACCGCCATACACAGTCAATTTTAGAACAATGTCCGTGTTTATGTAGATTTTTTTTTTTTTTACAATGTGGCATTTACGTGATTTTTATAAACATAATTAATTATAATTTTTTTTACCAAATACTTTTGTACCGGTTATGAACTTACATTTTTTGGTTAGGTCATGTTTTAAGCTTTATTTTTGTTTTATTTATTTAAAGAAGATTTATTTATTTTTTTGTAATTTTTTTTTTTATCCCTGATAGGCACACACTCTGTCCAGATAGGACGTACAGGGCTTCAATAGCTTGTGCAACTTTGACCACTCAATACACAAGAAGGTAACTTACCCAAAACAAAGATGGTGGTGAGTGCACTGATGCTTGCTACATTGTTGGCCGCAGTGCACTCCCATTCACCGTGTTCCTCCTTAGTAAGTGGCCGAAACACCAAGCTGCCATTGACGTCCATCTGAGCGATACTTTTCCCAGGTAGCCCCAACTGCGGGACAAAATGACGGCACTTAGTGCAATGGTCAATAGATAGTGAAGCATCGGCAGCTATCTCTATGGGATCAGTATATATAGTAGTTATACACCTCCCCTCCAGCTCTATCTGTATACTGCTGCTATCTCTATGGGATCAGTATATATAGTAATTATACACCTCCCCTCCAGCTCTATTTGTATACTGCTGCTATCTCTATGGGATCAGTATATATAGTCGTTATACACCTCCCCTCCAGCTCTATTTGTATACTGCTGCTATCTCTATGGGATCAGGATATATAGTAGTTATACACTTCCCCTCCAGCTCTATCTGTATACTGCTGCTATCTCTATGGGATCAGGATAAATAGTAGTTATACACTTTCCTCCAGCTCTATCTGTATACTGCTGCTATCTCTATGGGATCAGTATATATAGTAGTTATACACATCCCCTCCAGCTCTATCTGTATACTGATGATCTCTCTATGGGATCAGGATATATAATAGTTATACACTTCCCCTCCAGCTCTATTTGTATACTGATGATCTCTCTATGGTATCAGTATATATAGTAGTTATACACCTCTCTTCCAGCTCTATCTGTATACTGCTGCTATCTCTATGGGATCAGTATATAAAGTAGTTATACACTTCCCCTCCAGCTCTATCTGTATACTGATGATCTCTCTATGGGATCAGTATATATAGTAGTTATACACTTCCCCTCCAGCTCTATCTGTATACTGATGATCTCTCTATGGGATCAGGATATATACTAGTTATACACCTCCCCTCCAGCTCTATCTGTATACTGCTGCTATCTCTATGGGATCAGTATATATAGTAGTTATACACTTCCCCTCCAGCTCTATTTGTATACTGATGATCTCTCTATGGGATCAGGATGCATAGTAGTTATACCCCTCCCCTCCAGCTCTATCTATATACTGCTGCTGTTATCTCTATGGGATCAGGATATATTGTAGTTATACATCTCTCCTCCAGCTCTATCTGTATACTGCTACTATCTATGGGATCAAGATATATAGTTGTTGTACACCTTTCCTCCAGCTCTATCTCTATGGGATCAAGATATATAGTACTTATACACCTCCTCTCTAGCTCTATCTGTATACTGCTGCTATATCTATGGGATCAAGATATATAGTACTTATACACCTCCTCTCTAGCTCTATCTGTATACTGCTGCTGCTATCTCTATGGGATCAGGATAAACAGTAGTTATAAACCAACTTGTGGTTCGGGCAGCATGAAAGTGATGACATGTTCCTTTTAAAAGGTAGATGCAATATACAAAGAAATCCTGTTGAAAATCTCCTGCAGACTGCAAAAGAACTGCAATATATGGGAGTAATATTGCAATGTCCAGGTGTGCACAGCGGATAAAGACCTATTCCACACAGCCTAGGTCTGTGTTTCCCAAACAGTGTGCCTCCAGCTGTTGCAAAACTACAACTCCCAGTATGCCCGGACAGCCAACGGCTGTCCGGGAATGCTGGGAGTTGTAGTTTTACAACAGCTGGAGGCACACTGGTTAGAAAACACTGGCCTAGGTTAATGTCGCTACCTCACCTTAGTCCAGCTTATGATGGGGGGAGGGTCCCCCGTTGCTGAGCAAGGAACGATCAGCTCTCTCCCGACATCCTGGAAATACTCGTCTTTGGGGAGATCGATGAATGATGGAGGATCCTGTAGACATGACAAACCATGAGACCAAAAAATAGATGGACACAGTGACAGTCTATATTGTCTGGTGGTTTACTGTACCTTTAAGATAACCACGGTGGGCAGTGACATGCCGCTTGTGCCATAGCTGTTATATGGGGTACACGTGTAGGTGCCGGGAGCGTCATCATTACTCGTGGCCACCATGATGGAGCTGTCTTCTTGTAAGTGCCAGCCAGGGTACTAGGAAAGAGGAGAAAAAGAGGTGTGATCACAGCCCCGCCCCCTGTATGACATCACTGATATAATAGTAGTATAATGGCACTGTGATCAAAGCCCCGCCCCCTGTATGACATCATTGACATAATAGCACTGTGCTCACAGCCCCGCCCCTGTATGACATCACTGATATAATAGTAATATAATGACACTGTGATCACAGCCCCGCCCCCTGTATGACATCACTGATATAATAGTAGTATAATGGCACTGTGATCACAGCCCCGCCCCCTGTATGACATCCCTGATATAATAGTAGTATAATAGCACTGTGATCACAGCCCCGCCCCTGTATGACATCACTGACATAATAGCACTGTGCTCACAGCCCCGCCCCTGTGACATCACTGATAAAATAGTTATATAAGGACACTGTGATCACAGCCCCGCCCCCTGTATGACATCACTGATATAATAGTAATATAATGACACTGTGATCACAGCCCCGCCCCCTGTATGACATCACTGATATAATAGTAATATAATGACACTGTGATCACAGCCCCGCCCCCTGTATGACATCACTGATATAATAGTAATATAATGACACTGTGATCACAGCCCCGCCCCCTGTATGACATCACTGATATAATAGTAATATAATGACACTGTGATCACAGCCCCGCCCCCTGTATGACATCACTGATATAATAGTAGTATAATGGCACTGTGATCACAGCGCCGCCCCCTGTATGACATCACTGATATAATAGTAGTATAATGGCACTGTGATCACAGCACCGCCCCCTGTATGACATCACTGATATAATAGTAATATAACGACACTGTGACCACAGCCCCACCCCCTGTAAGACATCACTGATATAATAGTAATATAAGGACACTGTGATCACAGCCCCGCCCCCTGTATGACATCACTGATATAATAGTAATAAAAGGACACTGTGATCACAGCCCCCTGTATGACATCACTGATAAAATAGTAATATAAGGACACTGTGATCACAGCCCGCCCCCTGTATGACATCACTGATATAATAGTATAATGACTCTGTGATCATAGCCCCACCCCTGTGAAATCACTGATATAAAAGTAATATAAGGATACTGTGATCACAGCCCCGCCCCCTGTATGACATCACTGATATAATAGTAATATAAGGACACTGTGATCACAGCCCCGCCCCCTGTATGACATCACTGATATAATAGTAATATAAGGACACTGTGATCACAGCCCCCTGTATGACATCACTGATAAAATAGTAATATAAGGACACTGTGATCACAGCCCGCCCCCTGTATGACATCACTGATATAGTAGTATAATGACTCTGTGATCACAGCCCCACCCCTGTGACATCACTGATATAAAAGTAATATAAGGACACTGTGATCACAGCCCCGCCCCCTGTATGACATCACTGATATAATAGTAATATAAGGACACTGTGATCACAGCCCCTCCCCCTGTATGACATCACTGATGTAATATAAGAACACTGTGATCACAGCCCCCTGTATGACACTGTGATCACAGCCCCGCCCCTATATAATATCACTGATATACTAGTATTATAATGACACTGATATCACAGCCCCGCCCCCTGTATGACATCACTGATATAATAGTAATATAAGGACACTGTGATCACAGCCCCTCCCCCTGTATGACATCACTGATGTAATATAAGAACACTGTGATCACAGCCCCCTGTATGACACTGTGATCACAGCCCCGCCCCTATATAATATCACTGATATACTAGTATTATAATGACACTGATATCACAGCCCCGCCCCCTGTATGACATCACTGATATAGTGTGGGTGACAACCCCTCTTTGGTTCATACCTTGTCCAGATCAAGAGGGCTCCCATCCTTGGTCCAGTTGACAAACAACAATGGTGGGTTGGCTCTTGTGGGACAGCGGATCACACCCCTCATCCCGACGGGCAGGAAGGTTTCTGTCGGCATGTCGGTCACATAGGCGGGGTCTAAAGAGAAAATGGCGCTGTCACAAACCTAGCGGAATAGGAGGTGTTTATGTATTTATTAACATGGTGGATAAGTCTTAGGCCCAGTGCGCTGTGTACATGCGGTGGGATGCGTTCAGTACGTACGCAGCACAGTGAGGTAGGCCGAGGCGGACGGAGACTTCCACATCCCGTTGCTGGGGATACAGGTGTATTTCCCAGAATCCTCCGGGGTGACTTGTTGTAACAGAAAACTCCCATCCACCAAGATCCGCACCCGGGACTGGAGACGGCTGAAAACAACAAAGGACGTCTGTCAGTAATCCATGGATTAGATACACCTACTCAGCAGACAGTATCACACATGATAGTATTAGATACACCTACTCAGCAGACAGTATCACATGATAGTATTAGATACATCTACTCAGCAGACAGTATCACACATGATAGTATTAGATACACCTACTCAGCAGACAGTATCACATGATAGTATTAGATACACCTACTCAACAGACAGTATCACACATGATAGTATTAGATACACCTACTCAGCAGACAGTATCACATGATAGTATTAGATACACCTACTCAGCAGACAGTATCACATGATAGTATTAGATACACCTACTCAGCAGACAGTATCACATGATAGTATTTGATACACCTACTCAGCAGACTGTATCACACATTATGGTATTAGATACACCTACTCAGCAGACAGTATCACACATGATAGTATTAGATACACCTACTCAACAGACAGTATCACACATGATAGTATTAGATACACCTACTCAGCAGACAGTATCACATATGATAGTATTAGATACACCTACTCAACAGACAGTATCACACATGATAGTATTAGATACACCTACTCAGCAGACAGTATCACATGATAGTATTTGATACACCTACTCAGCAGACAGTATCACATGATAGTATTTGATACACCTACTCAGCAGACTGTATCACACATTATGGTATTAGATACACCTACTCAGCAGACAGTATCACACATGATAGTATTAGATACACCTACTCAGCAGACAGTATCACATATGATAGTATTAGATACACCTACTCAGCAGACAGTATCACATAATAGTATTAGATACACCTACTCAGCAGACAGTATCACACATGATGGTATTAGATACACCTACTCAGCAGACAGTATCACACATGATAATATTGGATACACCTACTCAGCAGACAGTATCACACATGATGGTATTAGATACACCTACTCAGCAGACAGTATCACAAATGATGGTATTAGATACACCTACTCAGCAGACAGTATCACATGATAGTATTAGATACACCTACTCAGCAGACAGCATCACACATGATAGTATTAGATACACCTACTCAGCAGACAGTATCACGTATAGTATTGGATACACCTACTCAGCAGACAGTATCACACATGATGGTATTAGATACACCTACTCGGCAGACAGTATCACATGGTAGTATTAGATACACCTACTCAGCAGACAGTATCACATGGTAGTATTAGATACACCTACTCAGCAGACAGTATCACACATGATAGTATTAGATACACCTACTCAGCAGACAGTATCACATATGATAGTATTAGATACACCTACTCAACAGACAGTATCACATAATAGTATTAGATACACCTACTCAGCAGACAGTATCACATATGCTGGTATTAGATACACCTACTCAGCAGACAGTATCACACATGATAATATTGGATACACCTACTCAGCAGACAGTATCACATGTGATAGTATTAGATACACCTACTCAACAGACAGTATCACATAATAGTATTAGATACACCTACTCAGCAGACAGTATCACATAATAGTATTAGATACACCTACTCAGCAGACAGTATCACATAATAGTATTAGATACACCTACTCAGCAGACAGTATCACATAATAGTATTAGATACACCTACTCAGCAGACAGTATCACACATGATAGTATTAGATACACCTACTCAGCAGACAGTATCACATGATAGTATTAGATACACCTACTCAGCAGACAGTATCACATGATAGTATTGGATACACCTACTCAGCAGACAGTATCACATGATAGTATTAGATACACTTACTCAGCAGACAGTATCACATATGATAGTATTAGATACACCTACTCAGCAGACAGTATCACATGATAGTATTAGATACACCTACTCAGCAGACAGTATCACATATGATAGTATTAGATACACCTACTCAGCAGACAGTATCACATATGAAGGTTAGATACACCGTCTCAGTAGACAGTATCACACATGAAGGGAATTAAAAAAAACACTGGCTCAGCAAACAGTACCACATATGATGGGTGTAGATACACTAACACAATAGACACTATCACACATGATGGGATTAGATACACCAACTAAGCAAACAGTACCACACATGATGGGATTAGATATACCAACTAAACAGTACCACACATGATGGGTGTAGATACACTAACACAATAGACACTATCACACATTATGGTATTAGATACACCTACTCAGCAGACAGTATCACACATGATAGTATTAGATACACCTACTCAACAGACAGTATCACACATGATAGTATTAGATACACCTACTCAGCAGACAGTATCACATATGATAGTATTAGATACACCTACTCAACAGACAGTATCACACATGATAGTATTAGATACACCTACTCAGCAGACAGTATCACATGATAGTATTTGATTCACCTACTCAGCAGACTGTATCACACATTATGGTATTAGATACACCTACTCAGCAGACAGTATCACACATGATAGTATTAGATACACCTACTCAGCAGACAGTATCACATATGATAGTATTAGATACACCTACTCAACAGACAGTATCACACATGATAGTATTAGATACACCTACTCAGCAGACAGTATCACATGATAGTATTTGATTCACCTACTCAGCAGACTGTATCACACATTATGGTATTAGATACACCTACTCAGCAGACAGTATCACACATGATGGTATTAGATACACCTACTCAGCAGACAGTATCACACATGATAATATTGGATACACCTACTCAGCAGACAGTATCACACATGATGGTATTAGATACACCTACTCAGCAGACAGTATCACAAATGATGGTATTAAATACACCTACTCAGCAGACAGTATCACATGATAGTATTAGATACACCTACTCAGCAGACAGCATCACACATGATAGTATTAGATACACCTACTCAGCAGACAGTATCACGTATAGTATTGGATACACCTACTCAGCAGACAGTATCACACATGATGGTATTAGATACACCTACTCGGCAGACAGTATCACATGGTAGTATTAGATACACCTACTCAGCAGACAGTATCACATGGTAGTATTAGATACACCTACTCAGCAGACAGTATCACACATGATAGTATTAGATACACCTACTCAGCAGACAGTATCACATATGATAGTATTAGATACACCTACTCAACAGACAGTATCACATAATAGTATTAGATACACCTACTCAGCAGACAGTATCACATAATAGTATTAGATACACCTACTCAGCAGACAGTATCACATAATAGTATTAGATACACCTACTCAGCAGACAGTATCACACATGATAGTATTAGATACACCTACTCAGCAGACAGTATCACATGATAGTATTAGATACACCTACTCAGCAGACAGTATCACATGATAGTATTGGATACACCTACTCAGCAGACAGTATCACATGATAGTATTAGATACACTTACTCAGCAGACAGTATCACATATGATAGTATTAGATACACCTACTCAGCAGACAGTATCACATGATAGTATTAGATACACCTACTCAGCAGACAGTATCACATATGATAGTATTAGATACACCTACTCAGCAGACAGTATCACATATGAAGGTTAGATACACCGTCTCAGTAGACAGTATCACACATGAAGGGAATTAAAAAAAACACTGGCTCAGCAAACAGTACCACATATGATGGGTGTAGATACACTAACACAATAGACACTATCACACATGATGGGATTAGATACACTGGCTTAGCAAACAGTACCACACATGATGGGATTAGATACACCAACTAAACAGTACCACACATGATGGGTGTAGATACACTAACACAATAGACACTATCACACATGATGGGATTAGATACACCAACTAAGCAAACAGTACCACACATGATGGGATTAGATACACCAACTAAGCAAACAGTACCACACATGATGGGATTAGATACACCAACTAAGCAAACAGTACCACACACAATGGGATTAGATACACCAACTAAGCAAACAGTACCACACACGATGGGATTAGATACACCAACTAAGCAAACAGTACCACACACGATGGGATTAGATACACCAACTAAGCAAACAGTACCACACATGATGGTATTAGATACACCAACTAAGCAAACAGTACCACACATGATGGGATTCCCTGCTCTCACCTGAGGAGATAGACGTTGCTATTCCCGTGAAACCAGCTGTAGGTGAGGTTGGTGGGGTAGGCCTCAGCCTGGCAGGTCAGGAAGGCGTCCTGTGAAACGTTCACGGTGATGTTTTCCGGGGGGACGACGATAACGGGCGGACCTACACACAGGAAAAACGGGAATGAGCGCAAAACAATCTCAGGGATTCTCCCCAACACGCGAGACCGTCTCGTACCTTGGACCAGGACACGGCTGGTGTGGGTCACCTCCCCCTCTTCACTGGCGGCGTGGCACGTGTAGGCACCGGCATGGGAGCGCTGCACCCCGATTATACGCAAGGACCCATTATTGACCTGAGATGGGATAGAAAAATAGACGGGTTAGAAAAATACACTTATGGAGTTCCCCTTTAATTATATCATTGTTTAGATCAGTGGTCTCCAACCTGCGGACCTCCAGATGTTGCAAAACTACAACTCCCAGCATGCCCGGACAGCCAACGGCTGTCCGGGCATGCTGGGAGTTGTAGTTTTACAACATCTGGAGGTCCGCAGGTTGGAGACCACTGGTTTAGATGATATATGCACTATAACAGTGGTCTCCAAACTGCGGACCTCCAGCTGTTGCGAAACTACAACTCCCAGCTTGTCCAGACAGCTGGAGGTCTACAGTTTAGGCGCAGTTACAAGGAGCGGACACTAGAGTGCGCCGGCGTGCCACACACGCCATCCGCCGTATAATGAGCTCCAGTCGCCTATTGTTATGACAATGTCGAAGACAATGCGAGCTCCGAGTAAACAGGGCGATAGTGCGACGGCACAGCTGACTTCCAAAGACAACGGCGGATTAGTGTTTACTGTCTACAGCGCAAATTCGTCACAGCATCGCATTGTGTGCGCTGTGTACATATGGCTACACACCTGCCGTGCCAGTTTACTGTAAGTCACTATGACCACAATGCCTATACGGTATGTTTACAGAGGCTTACGGCGGTATTAACCAGAGGATACAGGATATCTACCCCACGTGACGCCCCGCCGCAGAGCATCGCACATAAAAATAAATAAATTGCAAAATACCTCACTCATTCATTCTCTGTTCTATATGTCGCTGGAAAATGTCTGCATACAGCAGTGGTCTTCAAACTGTGGCCCTCCAGATGTTGCAAAACTACAATTCCCAGCATGCCCGGACAGCCGTTGGCTGTCCGGGCATGCTGGGAGTTGTAGTTTTGCCACAGCTGGAGGGCCACAGTTTGAAGACCGCTGCTGTTGGCTGTCCGGGCATGCTGGGAGTTGTAGTTTTGCAACTGCTGGAGGGCCACAGTTTGAAGACCGCTGCTGTTGGCTGTCCGGGCATGCTGGGAGTTGTAGTTTTGCAACTGCTGGAGGGCCACAGTTTGAAGACCGCTGCTGTTGGCTGTCCGGGCATGCTGGGAGTTGTAGTTTTGCAACAGCTGGAGGGCCACAGTTTGAAGACCGCTGCTGTTTGCTGTTCGGGCATGCTGGGATTTGTAGATTTGCAACAGCTGGAGGGCCACAGTTTGAAGACCGCTGCTGTTGGCTGTCTGGGCATGCTGGGAGTTGTAGTTTTGCAAGCGCTGGAGGGCCACATTTTAAAGACCGCTGGCATACAGCATTAACGACTCGCAGACTGCTTTGCAACACCCATGTAAAAGCATGCTGGGAGCTGTAGTACAAGGCAGGAAGATAACCAACCCAATAGGATAAAAAGGAATAGCAGTGAAGCATGTGGGACATATAAAAACACATGTGCATTAAATTAAGCAGGGGAGGGGCTGAGGAATCACTGAACTTGCCTGGATCTTGTCCCCGTTTGCTACGTTAACGTTGTCCTGCTTCCAGGAGATGACCGGCTGGGGGTTCCCGTTGGCCACGCAAGTGAGGGTCAACGAGTCGCCGACGCGAACCTCTACGTATATGGGCGGAGTCTCAATGAAAGAAGGTGGGGCTGTGGGAAAAAATTAGATTTTCTTCAAAACTTGGACATCAAAATAACATTAATTTAATACTGGCAAGGCTTTGAAAGAAATAGCTGATAACAGAGAACACATGTAAACACTTGGGGGGGGGGGGGTATTTATCAACTGTATATAATAAAACACGTATATATCTCCTGTATATAGTGATATGGACCATGCTAGTATAATGTATATAATTATATATGCACAGCTAGTATAAGTTATATATCTCCTGTATATAGTGATATGGTCCATGCTGGTATAACCTGGGTATATACTGTATATAATATATATGTACAGCTGGTATAAGTTATATATCTCCTGTATATAGTGATATGGACCATGCTGGTATAACCTGGGTATATACTGTATATAATATATATGTACAGCTGGTATAAGTTATATATATATCTCCTGTATATAGTTCTATATGTACAGCTGGTATAAGTTATATATATCTCCTGTATATAGTTCTATATGTACAGCTGGTATAAGTTATATATCTCCTGTATATAGTTCTATATGTACAGCTGGTATAAGTTATATATCTCCTGTATATAGTTCTATATGTACAGCTGGTATAAGTTATATATCTCCTGTATATAGTGATATGGACCATGCTGGTATAACCTGGGTATATACTGTATATAATTATATATGTACAGCTGGTATAAGTTATATATCTCCTGTATATAGTGATATGGACCATGCTGGTATAACCTGGGTATATAGTGTATATAATATATATGTACAGCTGGTATAAGTTATATATATATATCTCCTGTATATAGTTCTATATGTACAGCTGGTATAAGTTATATATCTCCTGTATATAGTTCTATATGTACAGCTGGTATAAGTTATATATCTCCTGTATATAGTTCTATATGTACAGCTGGTATAAGTTATATATCTCCTGTATATAGTTCTATATGTACAGCTGGTATAAGTTATATATCTCCTGTATATAGTTCTATATGTACAGCTGGTATAAGTTATATATCTCCTGTATATAGTGATATGGACCATGCTGGTATAACCTGGGTATATAGTGTATATAATATATATGTACAGCTGGTATAAGTTATATATATATCTCCTGTATATAGTTCTATATGTACAGCTGGTATAAGTTATATATCTCCTGTATATAGTTCTATATGTACAGCTGGTATAAGTTATATATCTCCTGTATATAGTGATATGGACAATGCTGGTATAACCTGGGTATATAGTGTATATAATATATATGTACAGCTGGTATAAGTTATATATATATCTCCTGTATATAGTTCTATATGTACAGCTGGTATAAGTTATATATATATCTCCTGTATATAGTTCTATATGTACAGCTGGTATAAGTTATATATCTCCTGTATATAGTGATATGGACAATGCTGGTATAACCTGGGTATATACTGTATATAATTATATATGTACAGCTGGTATAAGTTATATATCTCCTGTATATAGTTCTATATGTACAGCTGGTATAAGTTATATATATATATATCTCCTGTATATAGTTCTATATGTACAGCTGGTATAAGTTATATATCTCCTGTATATACAGTGATATGGACCATGCTGGTATAACCTGGGTATATACTGTATATAATTATATATGTACAGCTGGTATAAGTTATATATCTCCTGTATATAGTGATATGGACCATGCTGGTATAACCTGGTATATACTGTATATAATATATATGTACAGCTGGTATAAGTTATATATCTCCTGTATATAGTTCTATATGTACAGCTGGTATAAGTTATATATATAATATCTCCTGTATATAGTTCTATATGTACAGCTGGTATAAGTTATATATCTCTGGTATAGTA